>NC_056739.1:1381206571-1381486571 GCF_019279795.1 Protopterus annectens
CAAAAGAATGCCTTCACCAGAAGAAAATTAAAGTTTTGGAATGGCCCAGCCAGATCCCAAACCTAAATCCAATAGAAAATCTGTGGGGTGACCTGAAGAGGGCTGTGCACAAGAGATGCCCTCGTAATCTGACAGATTTGGAGAGCTTTTGCAAGGAAGAGTGGGCAAATATTGCCAAGTCAAGATGTGCCGTGCTGATAGAATAAATGCTGTAATTAAATCAAAAGGTGCTACAACAAAGTATTAGTTTAAGGGTGTGGACACACAATAAGTATTAGTTTAAGGGTGTGCTCACTTATGTAACCAACGTATTGTATGTTTTTTATTTATTATATTTTTTTCCCCTAACAGATTTGTTTTTCAATTGAATTGTACAGGTTATAGGGCCATTAAAAAGGTGGGAAAAAGTTTTATTAGTTATTATTTCTTTTTTTTTTTTAAATCACAAATTTTGGCCAGGGTAAGGGTGTTGTTTTATTTTATATCCATATGCACACACACACACACACACACACACACACATATATATATATATATATATATATATATATATATATATATATATCTATGTAAAGCCAGCTAGCAGGGAACTTCTGTTATCCCTCGGTCCCTTCTGGCATTGTCAGGTATGATCTCTCTCTCTCTCTGTCTGTCTCTCCTTTTCCCTTTCCTGGTGCCAACTGAAAATATTCTCCACGTATTCGAGAGCAGAACCTGGATCTCTCCTCTCATCCAGTGGAGATCAGTCATTCCCTTCCCTTACCTTCTAGCTAACCATACAGTTTCCACTAAGTCCAACGATGGTACTGTGGCCCAGATTCTTTTTTCCTGTTCCTGACATTATTTAGCTTCCCAGAAAAGTTTCTACTGAAAAGGCATATAGAAGCAAATGGAAATGAGTATCCATATATGCTTCATATCAGAACATTTGCCCTTTACTACTGCTTCTGCCATTCTCCCCACTTCTTACT
This sequence comes from Protopterus annectens, assembly GCF_019279795.1. NCBI lineage: Eukaryota > Metazoa > Chordata > Ceratodontiformes > Protopteridae > Protopterus > Protopterus annectens. Next base: position 1,381,207,543 of record NC_056739.1, read on the forward strand.
AACCCCCCCCTTCAGGAAAAGGTGAGTTTTTCTTTTCTACTATTAAACTTTATTACCTAAACGATTTAGTTTTTCCTTCAATATGTAAAAAAAATAGAGTAATAAATCCCTTTCTTTCCTGAGAGAAATCGTACTGCCTAGATTTCCCGTGAGAGTTCCGTTTTCCTCCGGATCTCATGGTTTTGTTCCTGTAGTGACCTATACAGAAACACTTGAACCGGCAGACTATTGGAATATGAGATTTTTCGGCTTGGAAATCTTTTCCCTTCACAATGTTTTTTTTTTTAATGCTTTAGGCCTCATTTACCAAAGCTTCCTTGCATTCCTTTTTCCAAAAGAGGGTATCCATCTGGACCATTCACTATTTGTTAATCAAAGTAGCTACATAGATGAACTTAATCACCCAGACACCTGCCAGTTATTGTGTTGAATTTGTGTATTAATGAAGAACAAAATTATATTCATTTTACAAGGAACAAACAGCACAGAAATTGTAACCAGTTGTTTATATCCCTGCTCCATCTAATTGCTTAGGTTAAGAAATCTTCTAGAGTACACTGGCCAAATAGATTACTGACTGAGTTTCGCTCATTTTCTTCCCAAACTAGTTTCTAATTGTCTCATCAACCTGGAGTCCGTTTTACATGATATATGGTTTCCTTATTCATTTTTCATCCAGAGTTCTATCAAGGTAATCTGTACTGCATTCTTGAGGTCAAAGATTCCTGCTGTTGTGACACGTTATAAGTTGGTCATTGTTTCCAAAACAGAGCTTCCTTTGGTCTGGCAGTGCCTAGGTATATCCCTCTTTGAAGCCCTCCCAAAAAGGTATGTTGCTGGGGATTCTGACCCACGGGTAAGAAAGAATGAAAAGGACAACATCAGATAAAGACATTATGTACTTACCTTAATGTTCCATCTGTATTGTCCATTTTCATTCTTCTTCACCTTCCCTCCCAGCCGTTCCCAGGTCTTGTCATTCCTGAAAGGCTCTTAGATGATATAGAATTTTTCATGTTTCTGTCTGGGCCTTAATATTTCCATCAGCTGTCCTTTTCTCAAAAATCTTTAGTCAACAGGCAACAAACTTGATCTGAGGAGTTAGGCACAGCTTAGTGCATTATGGGAAGAGGGAGGAGCTCAAGACTAGTGTAGGTGTTAATGAATCCCAGGGTATGTTTAGTTTATGGGGAGGAAGAGACAACAGCATTTTTTTTTGAAATGTAAGAGTGGTGAATTTTTTTTTTGAGCATTTTAATGACATAAGCAGTAACAGGTATGAATACATATAAGAATAAGAAAAAAGAATATGTGAGAAGGCTAGATAATGATTTATTGTAGGTAATGTGGGATCCAGTGTTGTCTATTTTTGCCCATTCAAACATATGGGTTGTCAGACCTCAGGGCCAATTTCGAAGCTTATCAGAGCTCTGACTCCTCCCCCTATCCATAATCCCCTAGGCTGTAACTCGGATGCTCAGATCTTGTTTGCCACTCAAATGTTTAGAGCATGAGTTTTTTTTTCTCTAACTCTTTACATTAGGTAATATGTCTAAGTTTTTGAAGGTTTTTATAGGCTTTGTTGATTAGTTACTTAATTACACAGTTAGCTAATTTTTAACCTAGAGTTAAGGCCTTAGGTTTCTGTATTTTTTAAAAAAAAGTGTTTTAAAGTAGTTGTTGTTAGTTGCTATAATAGTCCTACTTAGATTAGAGTTAGAATTACTAAGTTCCTTTTTCTAAGACAAATCAAATGTCAGAATTGACAGGCTTTAAAAAATGCTCGGAGTGTAGGCACAAGCTACCACCGCAGGACCCACACTCCAAATGTGTATATTGTCTCGGTGCCACACACCTTGACATTGAGTGCCAGTCCTTTGCAACCTTCAGTGCAAGGACCCGCCAGACCAGAAGGGACAAATCCATTTTTAAAGGGGTTCCTTCCCACACTGACAGGGGCTAACCCCTTCACTTTCCTCAGCTTCTAGAAAAGAGAAAATTATATTGAAAGGCCTAGAGAAAGACACAAAGAGGATAAAGATAAAAGTAAAGAAGCAAGTCTCCATCTGTATCTTCAAAGAAAGGCCTCTGGAACTGACAGCCTGTGTAACCCCAACCCCAAAGTGCCCAAAAGGTTAGATCTGACACACCCTTATGCCCAGTCACCTTCTCCTCGAACCAGTTATTCATTAGGATTGGTGAGTTCCAAACTCTAGTCACCAGTATTTTAAGAGAGATGGTACTCTCAAACATTATTAGTAGCATCATCCTCTCAGTTGTCAAGAAGCCTCACAGAGCTCGATGTCAACAGAATGGTGAGGAAATTTCAGAGAACACAGGTACAGCGTGAGGTTATACTGGCATCATCTTCCGGGAAGGTACCAAGTGTTGGCCAACTTACCCCTTCTTTGCAAGAATCTGCTCTGACCTGACCTTCAGGTTCAGTATTAACAGAAGCAAGTGAACCCATAGCACCTTTGTCAGCATCAGAGCTGCTTGCATCTTTAAGACTGTTATCCACTCTCTCTTGACTCTGATGCCATCAGATTGAAATGAGACTTTGAGCCAGAGCTTCAGAGCTGAGTTCCAAGGGGGTGAGTTGACCCTGAGATTCTCAGAGCTGTCTCTTCCACTCGGGGCTTTGGCCCTGGACAGCTCAGATCCAACATTTTCTCCAAGACTAGGGCTCATTGGTGCTAAAGCTTCCCTCTCTTTTTTGGAATGGAGTGAGTCATTGGTTCTAGTGGCAGCCTTGATATTTGAGGCTTTTGAAAGGGTTTTGGCCAAACACAAAGACAAGGTTGCTTCAGCCAGTTTGACTCCAACCAGTGCTCGTCTGCAATCTGTTTCTTCGCTTCTTCATCCTGTCATTCAGGGACAGCCAGCACCAAGGGTTTCTGAGGAAGTTTGCTGCTTTAGCTCCCCATCTGATTTTAGCTCTTCTACTGCACTCCCTGAAGGTGCCCCAAGAAAATGAATGTGCAAACAGAAGCACCTAGACTGTTCACCAGAGATAATGTCTTAGAGGAAGGGAGAGAGTTCCCTTTGCTCACCCTCTGTAGATGTTTCATGCAGTGACATTCTAGAGTTAATGAAACAGTGAGGGGGTTAAATATCCCAAGACCCTTTGCCGAATGAGTCATTATTCTTGGAAGCCTTTGGTTCTGGACCAACTCATCCTGGATGGTTCCCCCTGTTGACCCACTCAGCTCAACAGGCATGGATGGACCCTGATGTGGTTTTGCCCATACCTAAGAATGCCAGCTGTATATTATCTGCACTGGCAGACAGGAAGCACTGGAGCAGTGACTACTGGCATTACCGTTCAGTTCCAGACCTGAATGTGACTTTGCAGAAGGCTTTAAGTCATCCTTTTTTAATGCCCCTTATGATGGTTTCACCTTGTTTAAACCGAAAATCAAGGATTCACTAGCAGGAGCCTACAAGATGGTAAAACTCCATCTCTGCAGTGAGAGTACACTTGTCCACCTCACAAAGAACTTTGTCTATGAACCAGAGATTGGGGAAGAAGATGTGGTTCCACAGTCACAAAGTTTTTTCCATGATTCCTAAGGTGGTATTGAAGGAGGCAGTTTTAATGGATGACACCCAAGAGGCAGAGGCTGACCATACAATCAAGGCTTTTGTAGACCATTCTCTGAGGAAAACCTTTCAGTGTTCTTAAATGGTTGCCTGACTACTGCAGTCTGGAGGCAGTCGGAGGAGGGTATCTCTCTTTGCACCCTCAAGCCAGGTACATGATTATATCAGATTCATGGGTGCTAAGAATAATAACCAGAGGCCATTCATTTCACTTTTCCTTCCCACCACAGAAAAAGAAGAAAGCCCCTGATGTTCTACCCAGTCAATGGAATTTAGCAGCCATAGAAATTCAAAGTTGCTAGAAAAAAAAGGTTACGTATTATATTCTCGAAAGCCGACAATGTCGAATCCAACATTGACAACACGAGAATAGCGAAAGTGCAGAACGTCAAACAGGTAAATGGAAATCTCCATAAGGGGAGATTTCCATTGACTTCAATGTAGTGCAGTCTCAGAGTTGGTATATTTAAGTAGCGGGTGGTATGGGGGCACAGGGGGGCTTGCCCCCCTGCCTCCACCCTTTAGATTTTCTTTTTTTTTAATTTATTTTCCCTGGACATTCGAAATTTTAATGGTTCGATCATTAAAGGTCGATCTTTAGTGATTCGAACCATTAAACTTTCTATGTTCTAATATAGACCCAGAAAAAAGAGTAATCCAACCGATCCCCATGACCAGTTTGAATATGGAGTCTATTCCAGGTTCTTTTTAGTACCAAATAAAGACCAGGAACCTCAGGCCTGTTTTGGATCTCATTCACCTAAACCGATTTGTGAGACAGGAAAAATTACAGATGGTTGCAGTTCAGTCTATTTTGCCTCTTCTGTTGAAGGATGCCTACTATCATATCAAAATAATGAAACACTACAGGAGATTTCTCCACTCTGGTTGGTAGCCAGTAATTTTCATTTCAGAGCAATGCCATTCAGTCTTACCAAATCCCCCCATGTTAACCAAGATCATGACAGTAGTAGCTGCACACCTGTGCCTACTGGGGATACACGTCTTCCCGTATCTCGACGACTGGCTTCTCACTGCCTCCACTGAGCATCTTCTCATCACACACAGGGATCAAGTACTCTAGCTGATTCTAAAATTAAAAATTTCCATAAACCTTCCAAAATGTCAGCTGACTCCAACTCAAGAGTGTAGAATTCATAGAATGTCACCTAAACACCAGACTTAAAATAGTCAGCCTTCCGCAATCCAAGGTCCAGTCATTTCTTCTAACAGCTCTTCAAGTTCTAAACCACCCAACACCACCAGTGAGATTTATCCTGCAATTCTTGGATCTCAGGGCATCCATAGTTTTGATTCCATTCGCTAGATGTTTCATGAGTGTGCTGCAATAAACTTTAGCAGTGCAGTGGTCTCAATCCACACACCGTCTGTATTCAAAAATTTGGATTACGCAGGTCTGCAAAGAACACACAGCTTGATGGATCACATCCCCATCTGTGACCATGGGAAGCCTTTTCCAGATAAATTCTCCTATAGTGGCCAGGGAAGCATCCCTTCTTGGGTGCGGTGGGGGGAATTTTGAAGGGAAGATGATCCAAGGTTCATTGTTGAGAACAGATGCCACTCTTCACATCAGTATCTTCGAGCTGAAAGCACTCCTAGAGTTGCTGGCATTTGAGGATCTCCTCTCCAAGGGTGTGATAGCCATACAGGCGGACAACATGACTGTTGTATGGTACATCAACAAAAAGGGAAAACTCTGCCTTATCCTCTGTGTCGAGAAGGCATGAGGGTTTGGCAGTGGGCAATATCTTCATAATGCTTTCTGGTAGCAACACACATCCCATGGTCCTCCACTGTACTCATGGAGAAATTGAGTAGGGCAATGCTGATGCCTCAGGAGTGGTCCCTCAATCCTACAGTGGTACAAACAATTTTGAAATGCTGCAGCTAACCTTATTACAACTTCTTTGCCTCCTATCTAAACAACAAATGCAGTAGGTATTTTGCCCTGATCCTCCCACAGGGAGAGTCATCAAGGGATGCTGTGGTCCACAGTTGGCCCCAGGGTCTATCCCTTTTCCCCCCTCTACCACTAATGAACAAATTCAGAAAGCAAGGCACTGCAAGGCCAGGGTGATCCTCATTGCCCTTTTGTCCTCAACCGACATAGTTCTCCTACCTCTGGCCTTTTCTAGTACATCCTCCATGAATGTTAGAACATTATCCAGATCTAATAACTCACCCATCCAGATTGCCTCTTCCATATCAGATTTCGATGAAATTAACTGCATGATTTCCCCAGTTTTAACTAAAGTCAGAGATATTAGGCTTCCCCTGCAGTAGTCTATATTCTTTCCATTTCACAGAAACTGTCATCTAGGAAAATTTACCACAGAAAGTGGAAGAGATTTTTGAATTGGGCCTGCTCCAAAGGTCTGGAACCCTTTTCAGCACTAGTTCCTTCCATACTCGAATTTTTGTCTCATTTCTTTGACAAAGGCTCCAGTTTTGCAACTGATAAGGTAGAATTAACTGCAATTTCCAGTTATCGTGTTGATTATAATATGTCGATAGCATCTCTAAAAAGCTCAAAAGCATTCTTCAAAGGTACGTTTCTGCTGAGACCAGCCATTAGAAGCCCATCACTTCTATGGGACATTGCGATTATGTTACAGCCTTTAACCCATGCTTCCTTTGAACCCACTTCCACTGCAAACTAAAAATTTCTTACAATGAAAATAATTTTCTTGGTTGCAGTAATAACAGCCAAACAGATCTCAGAACAACAGCCCTCTCCTTTAAGCCCCCTTAGCTAGTGTTTCACAAAGCTAGGGTTTCCCTCAGATCTAACACATCCTTTATTCCTAAGATGGCATCTGAAACTAATTTAATCAATACATCTTCCTGTCTTCTTTCCAAGGTACTCAAGCAAAGGAGAACTCTTACTACATAATGTTAGTTGTTCATAGATAACTTAACATTCCCTATTCTGTGAACAAAAGGATAATCAGTTGTTCATTCCTTTGCCAAACCAACGATGGGAAAGGCAGTTTCCAAAATAACCTTATCCAGATGACTTTCAGATTGTATTTCCTTTGTATAGCATAAGAAATATTTACCCTTACCAGATAAACCAAAAGCTCATTCAACCAGAGTAGTTTCTACTTCAATAGCCTTCAAAAGAGGATTATCCATTGATGACATCTGTGCCATGGATACATGGGCAACAGTACACCGTTGTGTCTTACTATAAGTTGGGCACTCAGTCCAGATCATGTTCATCATTTGATTCCATCGTACTTAGGTTCATAGGTAAGTACTAGGCTATCTGCCCAAGGGCATTTATAAGCCAAGCCAGAATGTGTTGGTTTTCGCCACCCCCTTAGATTAGTTCCCTGTGCTTCTATCCAGCAGAGCCATTAGTTCCCTGCACCCCTGTCCAGCAGAGCCACTTCAGTGATCCCGGGGTAAATTTTCTGTTTCCCATCCACTTGTTAAGGTTTCTCTTGAGGAGTGTTAGTGAGGGGCTCTGCCTGATGTATATTGGAATCCTGTTCCAAAACATGGGGAGTCTCTGGGATAGGAATCTATCCCTCCAGCATGTCCTATTTATCGTTGTGGTGAGGTTTATATCTCTAGAGCGTTTGGCTCTCCGGGATTTGTTTTTTTTTAGGTGGAGCATGTCCCTCAATTTTGGGTTGGACATGGCCTTGTATATCAGGCAGAGATCACCTCTGAGTAAGCAGTATGCAACTGAGTACAACTGGAGTTTCTTGAGTCGGGCTGCATAGGGCATCTGTTTCAGGCCAGTAATCCTCTTGGTGAGATACTTTTGTGGCCTTTCCAGCTGTTGCAGGTGTCTTGTAAGGTACATCCCAAATGGGGCATTGTATTCTATAATGGGTCTAATGAGTGATGAGTAGAGAGGCACAATAACCTCTTTTGTTCTAGATGCAAACCCTTTTGTGATTAGGTGGGCCACATAGAAGGATTTTCTAACCACCTTGGCAGTATGATTATCAAAGGAGAGATTACTATCTACTTGGGTCCCCAGATCCCTTATTACATTTTCTGTATTTAGGGGACTACCACCTATGTGGTAGTTCACGGATACTTTGTTTTTTCCAAAGGGGATGACTATGCACTTTTTGGCATTTAGCTTGAGGTATCCATCTCAGTGAGACCCATCTGGAGGGTGTCTGTATCAGCCGGAGAATCAGTTATGGCCCCTAGTTTGCAGTCGTCTGCGAACTTGGTCAGCCATAGTCCTCCTATTCTTGCCTGTACCTCTGAGAAGTATATACCAAACAGGAGGGGTCCTAGGACTGAGCCCTGGGGGACGCCACTTGTAACCGGTTTAGAGTCGGACGTAGAGCCTGCAACTCTCACCATGTGGGTTCTATCCATGAGCCAACTGACAACCCATCTCTTGACGTAGGGGTTTATGTTCAACCTGGTGAGCTTGTCTATAATACCAGAATGGGGAATGGTGTTGAAAGCCTTTGCGAGGTCTAGGTAGGCTGTGTGGACCTCCTTTCCCTCATCTAATGCCTTGGTAACCGTCTCAAAGAAGTCCACCAGGTTTAGGAGGCATGATCTGCCCTTAACAAAGCCAAACTGGGTAGGGTCCAAGGTTTGGAGGTTCCCAATGTCTCTGTTAACGAGTTCCATGATGATGTGTTCCATAGCCTTGCAGACCAGGCTAGTCAGGCTTATAGGGTGATATTTCCCGGGGTCCGTTGTGGCTCCACCTTTGTGGAGTGGGATAACTGTTGCTGTGCGCCACTCTGTGGGTACGTAGCCCGTAGAGAGGCTGAGTTTGAACAGTGTGTTTAGGTGAGGGGTTAGTTCAATTTGGAGCTCTTGTAAGACACAGCCTGGGACACCACCCGGGCCCATTGAAGCTGTGTTTTTGGCTTTGGATAGGGCTGTTTTAACCTGTGTGTTGGTGATTGATGGGGACCTACATTCTTCTGGTATGGTTATGGGCCCTTTAGGGGGTGACGGGGGTGAAGTTTGCACTAAACTTGTCTGCCAGAATGTTTGCAATATCAGTCGGTTCAGTGTATTTTGTGCCTTTCTGCATTAACTCAGAGCAGATCTGAGAGTTTCCACTTAGTTTCTTGACATAGCTAAAGAACGCTTTGTGGTTATCTTTGGAGTCATTGGCAATTTTTCTTTCGAAACTAGCCTTGGATGATTTAATGAGGGATCGTAGTTTCTTGCTGATACTGATCAGGGATGTCTTTCCTTCTTGGGATTTTACTCTTTTCTGTACTAGTTTCCTCCTTCTTTTGTATAGCTTGTTTATGACAGGGGTCCACCAGACTGGTTTTCTTTTCTTGGAGGAGTGAGTCTTGGTTTTACTTGGGATAGCACGATCCATGCATTCCTGCAGATTCTCGTAGAGTGCCTTTGTAAAGGTTTCAGCAGCTTGGACAGCATTGTTCTTTAGCATGGGGGCTGTGAACCTTTCCACCTCGGTCTTAAGTAACGTGAAGTTTGCTTTTGAAAAGTTTTTCTTGGTAGTTTCCTTGATTGGGGGTGGGGCGGAATGTGGATATCCAGAGTGATTAGTCTATGATCTGATCTAACCAGCAAGGGGTTGACCTCCGGTGTGGAACACCGTTCGCCCATGTTGGTGATGACCAGGTCCAATATGTTGTTCCCTCTGGTGGGGGTGTTGAACAGTTGATCCAGGGCATTCGATTTTATAAATTCTAGGAAGCGTTGGGCAAGGGAGTTAGTACTTGAGTAGTTCTCCCAGTTTATGTTTGGGTAATTGAAATCACCCAGTATTAAGATGTTTGGTAGGACCTTCATATTTCCCAGTGTCTCCAGAAATGCGGAATGGGGGTCCTGGGACATGGTGGGTGATCTGTAGCAAGCTACAGTTTGGATTGCAGTTTTACCCATTGTTAGTTGCACATGGATGATCTCTGATGCATTGTGCTGCACCACTAACCTGGAGGTGTGGGTATCCTTGATGAATATGGATACACCTCAGCCTTTTGTGTTTCGGTCCTGGTTCTGTGGCCGAAAGGTATGGTATGAGTTATAGCCTAGTAGTGCTGAGGTGCTCTCAGGAGCCTTAAACCAGGTTTCTGTTACTGCACAGATGTCGATGTTCTCCATACTGAGGAGTGCCTCGAGTGCTTAAGAATGTCCTTCCTTGATTCCAGTTTGACAACTTCGGATTCTGTTCCATATGTTTGAATGTATGAAAATAGACAACATTAGATATAAATGTTATGTACTTACCATAACTTTAGATCCATGTTGTCTGATTTTCATCTCCTTCAAACTCCCCCTTCCTACCCTCTTCCAAATTGTCACCTGTGGCTTTGAGATGACTGAGTGGATGTTCACTCTTTCTTTGCACAGTCACACTAGACTGTGATTACCTTTCATCAACTATTTGAGATCACCAAGTTTATGACTCTCTTTCTGGGAAGTTTTTTTTTTTTTCCTAGGTAGATTTTTATCATGCGTTCTAGATTAGGGGAGGGAAGCTTGATCGGAGCATCTGAGGTGCCTGGGGAATTATTGTTATGGGGAGGAGTCAGAGCTCTGGATCCAGTAAGCTTCAAGATCAGCACCGAGGTCGGATCCTGTGGGATCCGACAACCCTTATGTTTGAAATGGACAAAAATTAGACAACATGGATCTAATGTTATGGTAAGTACATAAAATTTGTTTATTTTGCATGAATAATTGAATAAAATGTTGTTTAATATGAAATGGATTATTGTGAAAAATCTGATTATGGTTGTGCAAGAAGGGAGTGGTGGTCAATTATGGAAAAATAACAATGAGGATGTCATAAGAAAAATGACAAAGTAAGAAATAGAAATTTGTATCTATCTGCCTGTATATATGTAAATGTTGTAAATATGTAAATGTTGTTTTTTATGTTGTGTTAAATAAAAATCCCTACTGTTTTCGATAGGTGCCAAGGAATCTTTTGCATACACCTGAGCTTTCACCAATTCAAACAGATGAGACCTCAGTTTAACATCTCATCTGAAATGAAAGGAGACACTCAGGAGTACAGCACCTATGCTTTGATATACCTAATTGCAGTACTCTAATAATATCCTGATCTCTGAGAAATCTGACTAAAAATCAGTAAATCTCATCCAGTTGTTTCCCTCCATTATGTATCTTTCCCCATTCCTTATTCATTGTATAGTCCTCTCCTTTACCAGCTGTCTACCCTCTGTGTTCATCCACTGTCATCCCCAACTTTTATGTATATACTGCCCCATCTATGTTTGTGTTTTTCATTTGTCTTCCCCTTCTACCTTCATCTCAACCTCTCTCCCATCCCTAGCTGTTCCCCTGTCCTTTCCCAACCTGCCTTCTCTATATATTGTAAATGGGGTTCTTGCTCACACACACAAAAAAGAAATAAAAATAAAAATTGCCCTTTCTCCAACTACCTTTCATACTTTATGTGCATACTCTTGTATGTTTCCTTCTGCCTGCTATTCTCCCTTTTCTATCTCCTCCTTTTCACCTTGTTTATATAATGAACAGTCTGGATGACTGTGAGTGGCCACTCTGCTTTATTTTACTGTGCATAGCAGTGTCCTTGAACTGTATGACAATAGCTTGCCTTGGTGGTGATGTGTGTCATACCTTTCTGTAGGACTGTGTGTCTGCTGGACTTGCCTAGATATTTTTCTTCTCCTTAACATGGCACCTCTACTTTACTATGCAGTCCTTTCCTCGGTATTTCATCATTGTGCAAGCCCTAAAACATATCCACTTGTCTTTGAATATCACTCATTGTTTAAACTGAGCTGACGCAGCCTTTCCAGTTTATTTGACACATCCTACATACACCTATTAAATACTAGCTGTGTCACTCCAGTCCCTCCTTACTTCCTTCCTCTTCCAGTGCTCAAACTCCCACTCACATATTCTAGCTGGTCACCTTCAACCTCTCTTACAGTGTAATAATCACATGTAAAGGCTGAACCACTTGAATGTTTTTGTCTTGTTAAAAGTTTACTTATTGACTTGGCCACATTTTTTCTACTCATGTTTTGTATCCTGTGCTCTCACTGGTTCCTGGCATTCATTCTGGATTATCTCATAATTTTTTCTTCAGCCATTTTTCATTGTGCGTCTTGGATAAGTCTGTCATTTGGTGCATAGGTTAAAGTTACAAACTTTAGTTACTGTAATGTTGAGTTTGATTTCCTCAGCCCTCATTTCCCTCCTTTGTGGCCTTGAGCAGGTCACTTAACCAGATATTGCTGCCAGGTTGCTCCTGAACAGAGACGGTGTCCAGTGAGCCTATCTGGTTAACAGAGTTATCATCTTGCTACCCTTAGCAATAAAAGCACAGGCAGACTGTGCTTTGTGTAGTGAATCATATTTGTGAACCCCTAATGTGCCGACCAGAGTATATTGTACGGTGTCGGCAGTTTCCTGTGCAGCGATGGATTACTGCTAGGCTCTTGTTGCCCTCTGCCGTCTGTCCTATTAATTTTAGTCTTCCTATGTGAACAGAATGGACTAGGTTGTATAATGAGATATGTATGTTGTATACAAGTACTTTTCTACCAACCATGCTTTTGGCTGGAGGATTTAAGTCTATCTTCCTACATGGCGGGATTTTACATAAACTGCTGATTACAGAAAGATGATAAAGTAGATTTGTACTGTAAAACCAAAATGAAAGTAGCCTATGTCACTTTAGGTTTTTAAGTCTACTTTTGCTATCATATTTCTAGTGTGGGTTACAGTGGAGGGGAGCCAGAGACTGGATCATACTGACTGTGCAGTAGCAGAGAACTAAGCCACTTCTGTGTATGTAGCTCATTTAGCTGCAGACTTTCGGCTATTGAAAGAACTCAACCAGTTGGTTGAGATGTTATCTCTCAACCCTCTCCATCTTTACCTTGCAGATAGTTATCTAAATTCTTTTTTCAAGAAGGGCTGGAGCAATTCAGAATGGCTAGAAATGGGAAGGACGCACCACCAATGATGTCAGGTTTGAGCAGTGCACAGGGTTGGCCAGAAGAGATGCCCTCAACTTCCCAGTGCAATTTCACAGACAGATGTCAAAGCAGAAAAATTCCTGCATCTATTTAGAAAAAAAAACTCCTGGAAGGAAGATGAACAGATCGTATTACGACCAACGTCAGGTGGAACTTCAACCAGATATTGTTCATAGTGCAGGCTGTAATGGTCAAGGGCAAGAACGTGCTTAAAATTTTAACAATACCAATGATTTTAAGAGTTGGACTGAGGCTTTTGAAGGTGTGGACATTTTTCAAAATGTAATACACTACATGTCTGTCGTGTCACCTGGTCAGTCTCATATGGACTTATTAAAAGACAGTATTTTTAACTTGGAAAACAAACTATTTAAGCTGAAGAGCTTAAGATTCAGTATGTCCGTAAGTGAATACATTAAAAGGCAAATAAGTGCCTCAAGGTTTACTTATTTTTAAATTCCCAAACAGTTTGTATTATAATGATGAAATGTGGTGGTGCTGCGGTAGCGTTGTCGCCTCACAGTAAGACGTCCTGTTCAATTCTCAGCTAGAGCGTCTTCTGTGTGGAGACATGCGTGAATGGGCGTACCTTCATTGAAGGTTGTGCGTCAGGGCCGGCAACTCGGCATGTAAAAATCTACTGCCAATCATTAGCGGACCGGAGTTCCGCTGTGGCGACCCCTAACCGGGAAAAGCCGAAAGACACAACAACAATAAGGGATTCACTATACCTTCTGACTGGCATGGGTTTGAATTGATGGAACTCATAATTAATCACAACAAATGTAAAAGCGATAAATTATTGCGTGAAGCCAGTTGTTTGAAAAAATTAGATGTATGAAAATGTTTATATAAAAGTTGACTGGAGATGTAACAATGTTATCAAATATAAGTAGAAAAAAATTATTTAGAGATTTATTAGGGCTGCCTTGATGGTAAGGGCAGCCTCAGTGGTGCACCGGTTGGAGTTGTCGCCTCACAGTAAGATTTTCTTCGGTTCGATTCTCGGCTGGTGTGCCTTCTGTGTGGAGTCTGCATGTTCTCCCTGCGGTCACATGGGTTTCCTCTCACACTCCAAAGACATGCAGCAGGTGGATTGGACACTCTCTAAATTGGCCCTAGGAGCGAGTGTGTGCAATGAGTGCTACAGATGAACTACCATGGCAGGGCTAGCCACCCGGCATTGAAACCTTGGCTCAAGATGATTGTCACTACTGAAGTGACACCCCGATCCCATGTGCAAAAAATAGGAAAAGGAGTTGAGGATAGATGGATGGACTTGTACAATGGTATTTTTATGTACAGAACCTTATCAGAAATTGTCACTCACCAATATGAACTCTCTAACCTTGGCTACCCCTCACACATCTTCTCCCAATCCTATCTCTTTAAAGTAGTATGTGGTCCTAGACAGCATTTATCAACCTTAAAACAGTTGGCCAATAGAAGATATGAAGACATTTATGAAAGTATAGGACAAAAGTGTTCATCATTAATGGTACTTGGCTATACTAAAATTAAATAATTACTTGGCTATACTAAAATTAAATAAATCAATTTCAGTGATGCTACAGTACTCATGTTTTATTTTTGTTACAATAAATTTACTTTAGTTCTTCTTTAGCCTGGTCACAAATTTTTAGATGTCAGCTAATGCATACCTCATTCACACTGAACCAGCTTTTAGGCTGTATATTTTTTAAACTTAAACATGCTTAAAAGCTGTAAAATGTTTCTTGATAAAATATGTAAAGATTGATAAAGTATATAAGTATCTGTTTACTTTCTCATTGAATTTATTTTTTATTGCGTTGTATTTAATCATGGTGCTGCTTAGGTTCAAGGGATGCCATTGTCATATAGGGTAAGTTGGTGCAGCTGGCATTTACTGTTGTCATACACTTTTTGATTATTTCAGCAGTATTAGCACAGACGATTAAGGCTATGCAATATTAATAAGCTGCTTCCTGTACTCCAAAGTGTGATTCTTTTAGCTTCCAGTTGCCCGCTGTGTAACTCTGAGCAAGTTACTTAAACACATAGTGATCTGGGGCAATTGGAAAAACTGGGCAAGTCTCAAAAATGGTCATGCCTAGTAATCATCTATGCAGCATCCCCTACACAGTTGCTTAACATTTTAATACTAGACACCCATTACAAACTCTGATCATTTCAAATGTATTGTTAAAACTTTTAGAGACACTTCTTTCTAATACCAGTCGCTAGAGTGCATGATTTAAGATAATAGTGTGTACTGAAGTAGATTTAGTTTGGTTTATGGGTCATCAGGCTGTGGTGAATGAAGCATTTATGAAAAAACTTCTCTCTATTTTTATAAACAATTACTAACACGAAGTTCAATTTTTTTCCTGAATACTAAACATGTCCTGTGCTTGTTGTTGTACTTCTTTCGGCTTTTCCCAGTTAGGGGTCGCCACATCAGAACTTCGGTCCGCTAATGATTGGCAGTTGATTTTTACAGTGCCGAGGTGCCCGCCCGACGCCCAACCATCAACGAAGGCACGCCTATTCACGCATGTCTTTCGAACGCCACTTGACCGCGGGGACGACATGCAGACTCCACACAGAAGGCGCTCCAGCCAAGAATCGAACGGGAGAACCTCTTGCTGTGAGGTGACAACGCTACCGCTGCACCACCGATGTTTATTCCATCCTTTCCCCCAGTAATCACACACTGAGAAATGAACTGATTTGCTTAATGAAAATACTTCATTTTGACAAACTTTACACTGTAAAATGTCAGTGACCATTTGTACTTAGCATTTTTTAACCTTCTCTGGGTTCTGCTGTCTTGCAGGCTGAAAAGGGAAAATGTCATTTTAACATCTACAGTACATATGGCTTGCTTTGCAAGGTTGTCTATCCACTGCTCTGACTTTTCATATAATGCATATAGGAATTTTAAAAAGATCATAAGAATGAAGCTGTCACAGTGATGTCTTCACACCGTAAAGTAAAAGCATTATCAGTGCTGCACATTTTTGTACACTGCATTGCCCCTGATTCAAAAAATCTTCTTGTACCATTGAGATGTTCTATTCTGCATGTTTACTGCAATGAATGCCATGTGGACCCACACTTAAAGAACTCATTTAATGTTTGGGCAGTGGATAACTGAATCGTAAGCTTAGATACAGGTATCTGCTACCAGTTACAGACAAAACTGTATTTTGTTGATTAGTTTGCTTAAAATAATGTCATATTCCTGCTTACCATTCCTCTCACCCATTTTAGTTCAAATTTCTTGTCATAACTCTTCATAAGATAGCTGTTTAACTAATAGTTTACTTTTGTTTGTATTTACTTTCAGACCCAAAAAACTAGCATCTCTTGCAGCATCATTGCAAAATGCCAAACTGACAAAGTCTGACTTGGGTTTCGAACTTGAGGAGTTGGAACATGCAGCCATGCTGGTGCAGGAAGACCAGCATAAGTCACAACAGGCCAACTGTGTCTCTGGGCAGCAATTTTCATCAGAATCAGAGACAGATGAATTTGAGGAATCAAGCAGCTGTTCTTCATCTGGAACTGAAGAGTCTGATTCAGATGCAGAGGAATCACCCTCTCATAAAACGGTTACAGGAATAAAAGAACAGCACTTAAAATCCTCAATTAACCCTTGTGGAGCAGCTGATGAGGTGAAACCAGCACTTAGTGTAGCAACTGGTAATTCTGTGAATGATAAGAACCAGAGTAGAGTATTAGATGTTAACAATGAGTCTGACATTACTTTGTCATCATGTGATCGAAGAAAACTAATAGAAGTAGTAGATGAGCAACGTGATTCTGAAGGCAGGCTATTGCAGAACACTGAATCAAATAAAAATTCTGAGGGGGCGCCTCATAAGGAAGAGCTTCATTCATTTGAAACAAAGGAATATTTTCAGCAGCCTGAGGCAGCAGCTCCACAGGGAGATTTCCTGGAGGTCTCTTCTCTGAAAAAGCATTGCTTTGTGCTGCAGAATCTAGTGAAGCAGAGAATTTGTCATAGCTGGCATAGTTCCCAGTTACTCAGTAGGATAATATATCACTATGTTTTTTTCTTGGTGCCATACAACATTCGTGCCTTGCAAAGCTCTGCTTTGATGCTATATGAAAGTATGATGTGGTCTGTTATAGTGCATGTTGGACACTTTGTTTCTACTGTATCAATGAGAAAAAACATGAAAACTAATGTTATTTCTTATTCATTAGCCCGGTATACAAGCATGCATTCATCCATCAGAACATTTTAGATAAGATTAGTTTGCGATGATAAGGCTAATAAGTTGTTCTTTTGTAAAACAGCATGGTATTTTTTAAATTCCCTTTGGGCAGCCACAAATAAAACTTATAGAAAACTTGGTTAAACATGATACTGCGGTTTTCTTACACTGAAGCCACAAAGTCAAGCACTCAAGGCAGTAAGGAAGCTAAACCTCACACACACACACACACACACACACACACACACACACACACAGTCTGCTACTGTAATTCAGAGGAGTTCTGCAGGGATTTAGGCGCCCATTTTTGAACACAATCTTTAACCCTGATGTCTGCCTTTAAATTCCTGTGGCACTTTTTGAAGAAATGGTGAAATGGCCAGTGTGGCACTGTGTCATAACTAGCATTTTTCTGTGCCAAAATAATTTCTACTACAGTTTATATGATGTTAACACCCACATTTGTGTATTCATTCCGTAGACATTTCCATTTCTAGACATTTGAAAATGTTGCATCCATTTTACAGTGTTTTTGTTTTACTAGAATATTTTTTTTAAGAATTCTGTAAGCAAAAAATCCAGTGAGATGCCCCTTTGGCATATCCTACTGTGAGAGGGTTGCTGTGTTTCAATATAGTTTCAAAAGTGCTCCCAGAAGTTATTTAGTTCAACCTAGATTATATTTCTAGTAAACTGGTGTCTGCTAAACTGTCAGAACATAATAGACTATAAAACTACAAAATCAGTAATGAATTTGAGACAGATCTGATCTGAAGAGGTGTTTTACTTAAGAAAGAGAAAGGCACATGTAGTTACCTTTTTAAAAAACTGGGTTTTTAAAGAGCTCTAACTTTCTTAAAAAGACAGGGTCCATTTAATATCAAGCTTCTATAGAGTCAGCAACATTTTTTCTAGTTTTAGTTGGCCTAATAAAATTGTTTTTTAAAGATGCCCCGATTCTGCTAACGCATTGCACCCATATATTTTTTCATAATTGTTTTTACAGTACTGTGGCCAGTGGTGTTTTTTTTTTTTTTTTGTGCATATTATAATCAAGCATTTGTCATTGTATACTGGGTTTGTATGCTCTAGGAAGTTCCTGAAGTCCCTCTTTTAATAGTACTTTTCCTAAACTGGACTGACTAATATCCACCTGCATGAATACTGGCTTGTTAATGATATGTCAGTGGAAGAGCTTCAGTGATCGACTTCTTTATGATTCTGGAGTTGATTTTTTGTTTGGTTTCTTTTCAAGCAGCTTTTACAAAGGTATAAACACGTTACCCAGTTAATAAATAGTAAATAGATAAACATTGGAAGGTACTGAGCAATTCTGAATAACCTTTGCAAGAGGGATTCTGTCATGACCAGGCAATATTCCATTCTCTGTGGGCATTTGTTTTATTATACAAGTCACACCTGTATGGCACTTCTTTCAGTTCAGTTTGACAGTATTACATTGCAGCATACCTCTCAATCTGGAATCATAACAAATCTGGACAAAGGCCCATGGAAAATAGGTACAACTGGCCAAAAATCTATACTCTGATTAACATAAAATTTGCATATAGAATTATGTAACCCCATCCGCTCCAATGGAACTGTGTCATAACTTTTAAACATAACTGAAGAACAGACAAAGTATTAAACACAAAATAAACAGAAGAATAATAGTGTTTTATTTATATTAATATTTAAACTTGCGCAAACCTTTACACAGCTTTGCTTTCAAGGTAAATGTCTTTTCATGCGTGTTTCAAATACAAAATAAGTTGTTTATGAATGGGGACCCAGTAATAATTTTCTCTGTGTCTACTATCTGAAAAGTTGACTAAAGTTCAGAAAACTAAAAAAATGCAACGGCTATTAATATAAATGATAAATACACATAAGTGAAACAACATGCAAACAAAAAATTCTACTGCTGTACATGTTCAGCAAAAATAAAAAACAAATCTGAATGACTTGTGTCAAATAGAATTAATGTGTAGAACTGCTAGCATTTAAACTTAAATATATAGTAGATACAATCAGAATTAATGCCTCTGCATTACCAAATTCTTGACAAACTGATGCGCTCAAATATTTCTTCAGTCACTTTTTTATTAAATATAACACGTAGTCCATGAATGAAAAGGGATCTCTACAACCCCCTTCTGATTCATTATCTCCTCTTTGCTGACTGTATACAGGACATATAGCTCAGTGAAGAAAATAGAACAGTTACAGAGACGTGTTCATTCCGCAAACAGCCTTGCCGTATAAACTATAGCTAACACAAAAAGCTATGAGGAAAAGGAAGTACAATATACCACTCCTTTAATGCAGATAGACTTCTTACTCTCAGCTCAGAACTGAATCAAGATCAGATTCTACCAAAATACAGTTTTCAGCAAAAGTATTATATTAAATGAGTAGAAATTATTCTTTTTGTCAAGCCATACCAGAAACTTAAGTTTCCACTCCAGACAGTTTGTGCCCAGAACTAACTGTAACACAGCAACTAGTTAAACTAAGAAACATGAAGACAGGATTAAAGATTGCACTTGATTGGACTGCTGAAACCTACATTCATTAATAAGAAACACGGTATTCAAAAATAGTAGAACAATTCTTTTTTCACACTTGAAAGATTACCTGAAGATCCTGTTTCCAAGCAAAACTAAACTGTAGCAACATTTAAGCTTTTGGCCCAAGAGCTTTGATTAAATGATTTAAACAGAATATGCAGGTAGAAATTTGTTGATCAGTATGCTCTCATTCCCATTGCCTTACTATACTTTCATGACTGTGTACCACTGCTTTATATGACATATTCTACAGTTATTTGTAGGCATAATTAGGTTGGAACCTGATTAAAAGAGTTAGGGCCAAAACATATTATACCATCAGTAGCAATTTATAATCTACAGCTAGTAGTAATGTCTACAAATAATCCCACAAGCAAAACAAATGATCGGAAATACTGTGCTGTCACATTAACTTCCAATTTATCAAAAAGATCAGACAGTGTGGATTTTTCATATGGATATAATATTCTACATGACATTTGCAACATAATTATGTTGTGCACTTTGTTTTTGAAATGAGACTGTTAGCTTTTTTCAGAACATCTTATTGTACATTTCTGCCTAATTATTTTACCAATTCATACAAGGCCAAAATAAGTGCTACATAATTTTATGCCTGCGTGTTGAAGTGAAAAAACAAATAATTTTTACAAACACCTCATAATAAAAAAAAAGGTGGAACTACACTACAGACTAGAGTAGGGTTGCATTTAAATGAGTCCTGAAAAGGAATATGGTGATTTTATTGGAAATAGGTTCTTTAACCTCCTCTGAAAGCATTACACCTAAAAAATACAACAAATTCAATTCAGTCCTGTCACAGCTTCAGCAACCTGCTCAGGAGGTAGGAATGTCTCTTTCGTAAATTCTGTAGAATGTTGATAGATCAAAGAGAGAACAATCTGACTCCACTGAGTCCTGATTTTAAAATGTGTACTATGTAGTATAGAAACACACAAAAATATATTAAAGCAAATGTTTTTGCAGTTTTACTTGTTGCCCAGTTCTGTTGATCATGTTATAAAACTGTTCTGAGTTCACAGATACTTGTTTAGATGTTTGAATGTTGACTAGCATTTAATATAAATTACTTAATCTGTTGTTAAATGAAATGTCAAATATGCAAAGAATCCTGGATGTTATCCTGCATGTTGATTCCAGTTAAATGCATTTTTATGACAGGTATAATTTTTTAGGCACCCTGTATTATACTAGGAATACGTTGTTGGCCAGGCAGAAAAAAAAACACATTTTAAGTTAAGGTGGTACTAACTACCATGCCAGGATGCCCCGTTCTTCTGTCTATCAGAGTTACAGCTTACAAATGTTAAGAAGGGGAACTCTAACCTAGCTGATGTAGACCCATCATTATTTTCTAACTTCAGTCCTCCTCACTCCTGAAAGATCTGCCAGTAATTTGCCAGAAAACAAAACTACCAGTACGAAGCATAAATCTGGACATTCTGCGAAAATCTGGATAGTGAACACTGAGCTGACTAAGCTATGCTAGACAGTATAAGATTATTGAATACTGTTACTGTCTCAATCTTTTTTTCTCTTTTACCTGGAGGAGCTGAAGGAAGTTGAGGCATGGCTGGAGATAATTTTTTTCATCCTCCACCTGTGCTCTGTGAGTGACCTGGCTGTCCTGATCCTCCCGTGTCTCTAGGACTGGGACTGGGTGGGATTCCTGGGATTGTGGAGACTGTACTTGCTAATAATAATTTATTAAAAAACAGCTCACTGGTCACTGCTGTGCTACCCACATGTCCATTCCAAATAACAAATCCAAACTGTTAGTGTTCATTTATTTTCAACCAGTCCACGGCATGTACGAGACTACGAGTATGAGCTGCAAATGAACGCACGCAGTATACACCGTCCGAGCCCACCCCTCTGCTGAATTCTGACAGGCTGTCAGTCTGCCTTATGAAGCTGACATCATCGCGCATGCCCCTGCATGTGATGACGTCAGCAAAAGCTTTTGGGGAATTAAATCAAAAACCTGGGAAATTCGGGAATTGAAGGGACCACTCAGGAATTCGTGGCACCCCATTATTTTTCCGTGAAAACTAGTAAATACAGAGGAATTCTGTATGGTTGAGAGGTATGCATTGCAGTCTTTCAAGCATTCTTGTCAGTCTGAGGTCATGCTTCAGTTGTGTTTCACCCCATACTTGTATGTTGAATATAATATTCACTACCCTCATCCAGGCTTTCTATAGTACTTGCAATGGCTATTTTAAAAGGACTTAGAAAAGAAATCCAAATCCCTCAGAGCCACATGCTCCGGGGATCTAAACCTTGTCATCACAATGAACAAAACATGCTGGAGGGATAGATGCCTGACCCAGAGACTCCCCATACTCTGGAATAGACTACCCATACATGTCAAGCAGAGCGCCTCCTTGGCCCTCTTCAAAAGGAAACTTGACGATTGGATGGGAGATAGGAAATTCACCCCGGGGATCATTTCAGTCACCCTGCTAGACAGGGGTCCAGGGAAGTAAATATTGTGGGAAGAAATATACAGGGAATTGTTATGGCTAGGCTTGTATAGGCCCTAGGGCCGATAGCCTAGTACCAACCTATGAACTTTGGTGCTAGTGAAATTTCAAATGAAATTGACATTATTGACAGGAGCACATGTTGCTGGGGAGGGGGGTTAATGTATACAGTTTCAAGTTTGGAGGGCAGTTTCAAGCTTTTTTTTTTTTATATGCATCTTCAGTTGCAAAATTCATAATAGGCATCCAACACTGAAAAAATATTTGCCTGTCAACATCATCTCTTCACTTTCTCATTAGTCAGAAGAGGATAGTGTTCCTTCTTAATCACCCTACCCAAGTCCAGGCAGTCACTTGATAGATTTTGTTTAGCTTCACTATTGTTACCATGCTTTTAACCCAGTTTTTCTTTTAATGACATCCTAATTCTTCCATGCGTATGAGCTCCTGCACAGTTCGCTTCCTCATGGCCATTGGCAGTCGTCTTGTGCATGACTAAAGGGAAATATCAGGATACACATTAATGGCGTACTCCACTGACAGAAAGCCAAGTACTGAAAATTATGTATTTTTCCTCCAGTGCTTTGGGTTGTTCTTTGAGTGTTTCTAGACATTGCACAGCTTTACCACTACAGTTCAGGTTATCCTCATTTAAAACATGCATAGTAAAGTTATCAAGTATGTGCACTTTACACTGCCTGATTCTCTGCATCTTAGTTGCCCTAGCGTCATGCATACTTTATGGTTTCACTGTTATACACTTGACTGTACTTGCAGCTGTTTACTGCTTGGACATTGTGAATTAGTTTCACTGTTCCCAAACTGTTTGCGTGCTTGTCTGCCCAAGAAGTTAGCCTATTGCAATCCTACCACATGAAGCACCACTTGATGTGATTTGTTTTTCTACATACACTTATGTTTCCTTATCCATTAGGAGTGCATCTGTGATCTGAATATGACAACAGGGTAATTGCAGAGCTAGATAATTTGTCCTTCACTCCCAGAGCCTAAAAGAACTCATTTAAAATATTGCACTATGCTACAGTGTCCATTTTAAACTCACTGCTACTGCTATTAATTAACAAGTGTACTGCAGAGTCCAGTTTAAACTCACTTTTGTTACCAATAATTAACAACTTTTCTGTGCCAGTTGTTACTTTTTTTCTGCAACAGGTATGACATTTACCTGCCTTTGAGGAGAATTCTTTCTTCACTATACACTCCTTCAGTCATGATTTCCTTTCAGATTCTGAGCTTGTACTTTTTTCACAAGACATTGCTTCAGCATTTTAATTAACTACTTGTAAATTTTTGTATCTGCTGAATGCACTTTTCCAGTTAGATATGCAAATTTTAGCAAAATGACTAATGGTTCCATAACTACTTTAGATACCTTTGATAACCAGGCAAGCACTACCTTTAGGATTGTGTCCACAACTCTCACACATAGGTTGTACTTATAGTTGTCATCTTATTTATTAAATTTGTTTTTAGTTTAGTTTTAACTTTGTCACTGTATCATTCTGTGTTACTGTAGCTTTCATAGTCACAGTGTAGCTAAGCATAACCATCCTTGTTCTGCTTGGGTTAATCCAAATTTGTCATCATTCATTTAGGTTACAGTCATTCAACAAGTCCTAACAAGTGAAAGATCATGTTTAAAGGCTTGAAATGTGCTTTCTTTTCACACAAAAATGTATTTGAATGCATCTTTGTGCATGCAAACACTTGTGTGTGAAAAGAAAAGTGCATTTTGCAGCATTAAAAAAAAAGTTTTAAAGATTAATTCCAAATGTGGAAAACTAAATATAGTGAACCATGGTTACAGCATTAATAATCATGGGATGGCAGGGGGTGATTATGTCACTCTGGGTTCCAGCTCTAATTATGTTGGATTAGTGTAGGGTAAGTAATTGTAAACTTGTTATGTAATTGCCAAATTGTTTAATTAGTAGTTTTTGACAGATTTTTAATTTAACAGTTTGGCAATTATATAACTACTTTACGGTTGCTTATCCTACACTAATCCAGTATAATTAGACCTGAAACCCAGAGTGACGCAAGCGCCTTCTGCCCTCCCATGAATATTAATGCCATAAACAAGTCTCACTACATTTAGCTTTCTGTGTTTAGAAACAGTTTTTAAAAACAGTTTGTTTATAAATAGGTGTGAAATGACCTTTTGCTTTTTTATAAAAAAGTGCTTGCATGCAAAAGGATGCATGCAAGCACCTTTTTTATACAAAAACAAAAGGTGGCTTTACATCTTTAACTCATTAATACCTATGGGGTGTGGAATATTGCACTTCTTACAGCCTGCACACATCTTTGCATTCTGTAGCATTTTCTGAAAAATTAACTTAAAAAGCATAAAGTAATTAAGGATGTTCTACTGCAGGACATCCTAGATTAAAAATCGTAGTGTCATTTTTATTAATAAATTCTTACCATTTCTAATTCTGCCTATTATAAGCTGGTAAGTCAAGTAGTTAATAAGTCAGACCCAAGAAAGGTCTAGATGCCATAAGGATCTATGGATGTTAACTGGAAGTATGCAAAAGTATACAAAAAGGCACTAGAGGTTTGAATGAGTTAAACATGATCTTGAAGTCTGATGTTCTTTCCATTGCATTCTACCTGATGGAAATGAATAGGCCAGTGATTGCCATCTTGGGTTGCAGACAACAGTCATTCAGCAAGGCTGACAATGCACAAGTGCTACCAAGTGAAGTCTCTACTTAGTGCATTCCACCTGACAGAAATGAAGAAAGCTAAAAATTCCCATCAAAAAATATCATTTGTAGGAAAGTTCAGAAGACCATGCTGGGATGCCCATTTACTGGCCCAGTAATCAAGGAGTCTCAATCCTAACCACTAGCACCAGTGAGGGGCATGCACATTGGGAAGGATAACAAGTACACACAGTAAAGTACAATTTCCCTTAAGAGCACACAGAGATCACACTCAGTCTGGGGCTGCTTTCTCCCTTTCTCTCCAGATCCCCAATAAGACTCCCCACTGGCACAGCTATAGGGTACAGATCTCAACCTAGTGGTCAAGCTAAAATGTCCAACACCCTCTCTGTCCAACCAGTGCTTTGTGTCCCTACCCAAGTAGCTCACACACACACACACTTTAAGATATGAGTTATATACAAACACACAGACTCTCCTGGGGAAAGGTGGCACAGGTTCTCCAGCTATGCCCCTTTCTTCCCAGGCTATAAGGTAGTAATCCACTGCCACCAACCACTATTTATCAGCTACTAATAAGGCCCTTACCAAAGGGTGTCCAATTTTACTATGCAGTATTATTATCCAATTAGCAAGTGTGACTCAGGACTAAAGCTATTGGAGTGGCTTGGATAGTATCACCAAATACATGCACTATACACTAAGACCTTAAATTACCTCTACACAAAACAGCCACAGTAGAAAGGTTTAAAATATTTAATTATAAATAATAAAACCACAAGACAATACGTATTCAACACAATGACATTACAGAGTTCAGAAATCACAGGAAATTGCTTTAAAATAATATTGTAGAATAGTCTGACATAAATATAGAAAACAGCTAGACTAATCTGGCTATTTCTGTCTATCTCTAAGAGAAATCACTGTTCTAAATAAATATCTTACTTACAGAGCAAAGGCAGAGTGCTGGTGAGTTGATGTGTTCAGGTTCAAACAAATTCCAAAATACTCTCCTTTCTTTCTGAGAAAGTCTTAAATTGATAAACACCCAGTACTGCTAGTCATTTCACATTACATCATTTTTGACATGTCTCTGGTTCCCAGGCTAACAGAAACTCAAAATTTACCTTTCTTAGTAAGCTGCACCTGGCCAGGAAGTCACAGCAATAAAATACATTATACATGTAAAACCTTAGTAATTATCTCTTAAATCAAGACAATAGAAATAATGTCCTAGCCCAGACATCCTGTCTCTGAGCTTGAGATCAAACAGTCATACAATGCTTGACTTAGCTTTCTTCCAGCAGAGTGCACTGTGGTTACATTTTTGAAGCTCAGTACAACGTATAGTTTAATCATAACGTATAGTTCTCTTTACATTTGTAAACCAAGCCTGTGGATTATATTAATATTTACAAATGACATAGAATTGTTTACAAAATTCTATCTAGCTAGGCTGGCAGCCTTCACACATGCCGTGAAAGATATCAGGCTATATCATGATAGATATTATGTAAATGCACAGAAATATGGATCTTAGGACCCTGTCTAACTTCTCATTAACATCTACTTTAAATGCACTTTTCTTTTATCTTCTTGTTGGTAAAAGCCTTTTCAGCATGGGGATAGTTTCTGAATCATCATTCCACTTGATGCCTAAATCCTTAGATATTTGGGAGGGCAAATGCTTCTACATGGCACCAGCTTTTGGGACTGAAACTTGAGTTGCAGTTGGGCTCCTTTTAGCATCAACACGATTCTGCTTTTATGAGAACTGCAGTTGCTGTCTCTAAGGGCTTGTATAGAGTAACAGACTGTTTTGCCTTAGACCTCTTTTTACATACACACATCCTCTGGATAAACCCAAAAAGCAACACGAAGACTGGAACCACACAAATGACTTGTTTTATTTAGCACTTTCGTCTCGACAGTACATGAGACTTCTTCAGAATAAAATAACCTAAAAGCAGCCACCTTATATGCATAAAGCACATCTGATTGGAAATCCTATTAACACTAAAATACTCATTTAAATGCGCAGTAATTGTAACTGAGACACTTGAAATATACAAATCATGCCAAAAATGTGAATACATACATTAAAACATGTCTATTTACATATTTTAATGTATGTATTTACATTTTTTTGGCATGATTTGTATATTTCAAGTCTCAGTTACAGTTACTGTGCCTTCAGATGAGTCTGTTAGTGTTAGTAGGATTTCCAGTCAGATGTCCTTTATGTGTATAAGGTGGCTGCTTTTAGGTTATTTTATTCTGAAGAAGTCTCATGTACTGTCGAGACGAAAGCACTAAATAAAACAAGTTATTTGTATGGTTCCAGTCTTCGTGTTGCTTTTTGGGTTTATTCAGTGAATTTTTGTGTCGTTTGTTGTACTTCACATACACACATCCTGGATTTGTCAGTCTAAGCATTACAGCCCCTCCTAGAGTTCTTTCTTGACCAGAATATCCCTGTCTTATTTTCCCACAGCCACATACGTGACTTTAAGGTTGTCTTTTCAGTTTGTTGGAAGATTACTGACAAAGAGAGAGATGTACTGACAAAGAGAGAGATGTACAGCCCTTCAGAACACAGCATCTGAAAATGCATCTCAAGGTGTATAGGCACCTCACCAGATGCCCTATCAGATTCACCTTTTGATTTTAGTGTTCCAGCTAGAATAGGCAAATATCACTAGAGGAAATAGGAGAAGGAAGTCGTTGCTTTTCCTTTTTAAATTATCAGTTTTATTTTAGTTTTATTTTTTCAGATGGGGATAAAACACTCCACCATTCAAAGGTCCATCCCTTGGATAAAAACTCAGACTTACAAAAATCAGACTCATATATTGAAAATTGTGAAAACATTCCACTCCTTCTTCAAGGGAAATTACTTAGTTATAGTATGAGTAACTGGAATCTTGTATTACTGCACCAATAGGGCCAGTCTTGAGAGATGCTCTTTTTGCTGTATGTAAAACATTTTTCTCAAAAAGGCATCTTGCCTTTATAGAACTGCCCCACATTTTTGTTCCATTTGAGAATAATCCCAAAGGAGATTGTTTTGTTATTTTTGCAGATCAGTACAAGTCCTTGTATCATTATGCTTAGATATCATAGGTTCATAGGTTCATACTAGGCTATCTGCCCGAGGGCATTTACAAGCCTAGCCCATCGTTTTGTGGCTTAGGCCACCCCTTTAGTATGGGGAACTATACCCATTATTTTTCTGTGCCTCTGTCGAGCAGTGACACTGAGGTAATCCCTGGGGTATATCTGCGATCTCCCATCCATTGGTCAAGATTTCTCTTGAACAAGGCCAGCGAGGTGCTCTGCCTCACATGTACCGGGATTTTGTTCCACAGCATAGGGAGTCTTTGGGTGATGAATCTATCCCTCCAGCACGCCCTATTAATAGCCGTGTCAAGGTTTAAGTCTCCCGCCCTTGTGGCTCTGATGGATCTAGATTTTTGAGGTGAAGCATATTCATCAAATCTGGGTTTGACATGGCCTTGTATGTTAGGCAAAGGTCACCTCTGAGCAGCGTAAGCCACTGAATAGAGCTGGAGTTCTTTCAGTCGGGCAGCATAGGACAGATTTTTGAGACCCTTTATCCTTTTGGTGAGGAACTTTTGTGGCCTCCAGCTGCTGCAAGTGTCGGGTCAGATACATTCGAATGGGCATTGTACTCAATCATTGGTCTGATGAGTGATGAGTAAAGGGAGACTATGACCTCCCTTGATCTAGATGAGAATCCCTTCATGATAAGGTGGGCAATGTAGAAGGTCTTCCTAACTACTTTAGCTACATGGGTGTCGAATGACAGACTACTATCAACCTGGGTCCCCAGGTCCCTGATAACTTCTTCTGTGCTCAGTGGATTGCCACCTATTTGGTAGCTAGGTAACCTTGTTTTTCCCGAAGGGTATGACTATGCATTTTTGGCATTTAACTTTAGGCCGTGGCTCTGGCACCAGTTATCCGTTCTGTGAGACCCTTCTGAAGGATATCTGTGTCAGATGTGTTTTCTACTATGTTTGCAGTCATCTGCAAACTTTGTCAGCCATAACCCTCCTGTGTTTGCTTGTACGAAAGTAGATGCCAAACAAGAGTGGGCCCAGGACTGAGCCCTGTGGGACACCACTTGTGACAGGCTTTGAGTCTGACATGGCGCCAGCAGCTCTGACCCTGTGGGTTCTGTCACCAGCCAGTTTGCAACCCATCTTGTGATGTATGGGTTGACATTTAAGCTGATGAGTTTTTCAATGATACCCGAATGGGGTATTGTATCGGCCTTAGCCAGATCGAGGTAGGCTGTATGGACTGCCTTTCCCTCATCAATGGCTTTGGTGACTGTTCAAAAAGTCAACCAAGTTTAAAAGGCATGATCTGCCTTTGACAAAGCCAAACTGGGTTGGATCCAAAGTCTGCAAAGTCCCTATGTCTTTATTTATGAGGTCCATTATGATCCTCCATGGCTTTGCAGATAAGGCTTGTCAAGCTAATGGGCCTGTAATTTCCAGGGTCGGTGGAGGCACCGCCTTTGTGAAGTGGTACCACAGTTGCAGTGCGCCACTCCTTGGGTACGTATCCAGAGGTAAGACTTTGATTAAACAGCTGTCCTAGCTGTGGGTTTAATTCCTCATTGAGTTCATGGAGCACACAGCCGGGACACCATCAGGTCCCATGGATGCTGTGTTTTTGCTTTGGAGAGCAGTTCTCACTTGGGCTGGAGATGTTTGGGGGCTGCAATTGTTTGGTATAGATATCTCTCCTTTGGGGGGGAGAAGTTTGCACTGAACCTGTCAGCCAGTATGTTGGCAATGTCTGTAGGATCAGTAATCTTCACATCATTTTGAGCATATCTGGGAGTTTCCTCCCAGGTTTCTAACATAGCTAAAGAAGGCCTTATGATTGTCTTTTGAGTCTTTAGCTATTTTTCTCTCGAAATTTGCTTTGGATGATTTTATGAGAGCTCTTAATTTTTACTTATAGTGATCAAGGGTGTCTTACCTTTTAAGGATTTTGCTCTATCTTGTAGTAGCTTCCTCCTTTTGTTGTAGAGTTTGTTTATAGCTGGGGTCCACCAGACTGGATGCTTGCCTTTGGTACAAAGAGTCTTTGTTTTGCTTGGGATTGCCTTATCCATGCAGTCCTGCAGGTGCTGGTAGAAGGCATTTGTAAGTGATTCAGCTGCTTGAGTACTGGGGGCCTTAAAGGAGAGCACACTAGTATTTAGAAGTGTGAAGTCGGCTTTTGAGAAGTTCTTTACTGTGGTCTTTTATTTCAGGTGGGGGTGGGATGAGGACCTCCAGCGAGATTAGTTTGTGGTCTGATCTCACCAGTGAGGGGTACACCTCCGGTGTTGAACATTGTGCTCCCATGTTCGTGATGATGAGATCAAGTATGTTATCTCCTCATGTGGGATGGTGACTAGTTGTTCCATGGCATTTGAGTTTATGAATTCCAGGAACTTTTGGGCTAGGGTGTTTGGGCTTGAGTAGTGTTCCCAGTCTATATTAGGGTAATTGAAGTCACCTAGTATGATGGTGTTTGGTGATACATTTATCCCCTCTAGTGTTTTCAGGAAGGCCATGTGAGGTTCCTGAGTTTGTGAGGGTGGCCTGTAACATGCTACAATTTGCAGAGCAGTCTTGCCTATGGTTAATTGCACCTGGATGGTCTCCGATGCATCGTATGCCACCAGTCTTGAGGTGTGGGTGTCCTTGATGAATATGGATACCCTCCTTTCTTGGTATTGTCCAGATTTTGGGGCCGGAACGCATGATATGAGGTAAAACCTGATAGCGCGGGTGCTCTCAGGAGCCTTGAACCAGGTTTCTGTCACAGCACAGACATCGATGTTCTCCATACTGAGAAGGGCCTCGGCATTTTGAGATTTAGACTTCTGGCATTGAGCAGCATTACCCTTAGTTTTTTCCTTTTTGTGTTCTAGGGTGGTAGGTTTAGAATTTGAGCCTTGCCTAAAAAAGGCACTATGGGGTGGCAAGAGCCTTTGCCAATATCCGGAATCCCAGGGTGACAGGTGCAAGCGCAGCGTGGCTTGTCCAGCATGTCATCCCAGGCAGACAGACACTGATCCCTTTGAATGACACCAGTGTTTAAGCCAATTGTTAAAGCTGATCATCTTATCTCTGTATTGTGGCATCATTCTTGGTGAAGGTAGGATACTGCTCAAGGTCAGGGTCATACCTGTCTGGGCATAATCATAGAGCTCTCTTTTCATGTAGTCCAAGGAGTCAGGTCGCTTACACCAGCGGACAATGACTGAATCATATTTGTACCTGCTGTTGAGAGACCTGAGTGCTTAGCTATGTGGCGGATTCTAGCGCCCGACAGGCAGCTTACTGTGACCTTCTCCTTACTCAGTCTGGTGAGCGGACGCCAGTGTGTCTGACTATGGAGTCACCAATGACTAGTGTGTCTGGCATTGTGTTTTGCCTTAGGGCTGTGACTGTTTGACACTCTGACTGTGAGGTCTATGTGTTGCAGGTGTTGTGTTCTGAGGTGGTGGTTGTTTGGGTGTGCTTTGGTGGCCTCTGCTGTTTTGGTTTTGATCAGAGCCTCCGAGTATGTCTTTGTGTGTTTATGTGTATGATTTGAGGTTGTAATGGTAATATGTGAGACTGGGTCTATAGTGTGTGTGGTAACCTTCTCCTCCTGACTGGTCTTGCCAGTCCTATGTTGAGAGAGCTCAGCCTCCAGTTTGGCCGTGTAGTTGCATCTCTTTGTGGGAGGAGAGGGTTGTTGGCAATTGTAACATTGCCTCAATATTCCCAGGTTCACCAGCTGAGCAGGAGAGGATACTAGCAACTGATCCCCGACATGCTAGAAGGAATAGACAAAAAAACTTCAAAAAAGATCCCGGCGGACGTGGGTGACCGAGGAATGGGGGTTGCCTTTTGGGGTACTATCTATGACAAGAGTGCCGTATCAAGGTAATAAGTACTAACAGATAGAGAATAGTCTACTTGGAGTCAAGTAGAGATGATCTTTTTAATTATGGGATACGCTGAGATCAGTAGTATAGTTCGAGGAAGGTAGTTTTAAGGGAAAATTTGAAGAGTGGACTTTAGGTAGCCAATAGTTTAAACCTGCTTAACCGGCGCTGCCCTAGTGTGCAACGGTAACTCAGCGTGCTTTATAGCAGGGGGCTGGAAAAGGCAGGAAATGACCCAAATTGGCCAGCAAACCACAAGTCACTGCCCTAAACCACTCCTCCGAGGACAAATGAAGGAGTTATGGAAATGACCCCTAGTGGCCAATAAAACTACAGTTTCAAGTCAGTAACCACCTCTGCGGGGGGCAGGGAAGCTGCCCAATGTTAGTCACTCCCACTGATAAACACAGAGACCCCCCTTCAGCCCAAGCAAAAATGGCCTCACAGAAACTTTCAAACAGTTCAGGAACAGCAAGCCTGTAACTGAACTTTTAACTCTCAGAAAAGTGGGAAAAAAGCAAGATTTTTTTTTTTTTGTTTTTCCAGAGATAGCAGAGGTTCACAAGTAATATCAAGTTATAACAGTGCAGTAAATGACCCCACACAAGAGTGCTAGGTCAAGGACAGAAAATATGCAAGTTTTAAGAAAAAACGATTTAAAATTACGTGCAAACAGGAAATTCAGCAAACAGCTTTTGGTTGTGCTCTAAATACAGCTACTAATACAGAAATCAAGTTTAACAAGCCAGAAAATGCTCAAGCTAGGCAGCTATGCAGAAAAACTTAGCAAATAAACAGAGAAAAATACTTAAAATCTCAAAAGTGGCTCCCTTCTTCTCTCTGCGTTTTTTCCTCTTGGCGGGTGCTTCACCAACAGCCAACAAGCCTGAAAAGACGCCAAACCACAGGCAACTAGGTTTTAAGAGAGGAAGATGAAGGAGTTATGGAAATGACCCCTAGTGGCCAATAAAACTACAGTTTCAAGTCAGTAACCACCTCTCCGGGAGGGAGGGAAGCTGCTCAATGTTAGTCACTCCCACTGATAAACACAGAGACCCTCCTTCAGCCCAAGCAAAAATGGCCTCACAGAAACTTTCAAACAGTTCAGGAACAGCAAGCCTGTAACTGAACTTAATTAACTGTCAGAAAAGTGGGAAAAAGCAAGATTTTTTTTTTTTTGTTTTTACAGAGATAGCAGAGGTTCACAAGTAATATCAAGTTATAACAGTGCAGTAAATGACCCCACACAAGAGTGCTAGGTCAAGGACAGAAAATATGCAAGTTTTAGAAAAAACGATTTAAAATTAAGTGCAAACAGGAAATTCAGCAAACAGCTTTTGGTTGTGCTCTAAATACAGCTACTAATACAGAAATCAAGTTTAACAAGCCAGAAAATGCTCAAGCTAGGCAGCTATGCAGAAAAACTTAGCAAATAAACAGAAACAAAACTTAAAATCTCAAAAGTGGCTCCTTCTTCTCTCAGCGTTTTCCTCTTGAGGGTGCTTCACCAACAGCCAACAAGCCTGAAAAGACGCCAAACCACGAGGCAACTAGGTTTTAAGAGAGGAAGATGAAGGAGTTATGGAAATGACCCCTAGTGGCCAATAAAACTACAGTTTCAAGTCAGTAACCACCTCTCCGGAAGCTGCTCAATGTTAGTCACTCCCACTGATAAACACAGAGACCCTCCTTCAGCCCAAGCAAAATGGCCTCACAGAAACTTTCAAACAGTTCAGGAACAGCAAGCCTGTAACTGAACTTTTTAACTCTCAGAAAAGTGGGAAAAAAGCAAGATTTTTTTTTTTGTTTTGTTTTTACAGAGATAGCAGAGGTTCACAAGTAATATCAAGTTATAACAGTGCAGTAAATGACCCCACACAAGAGTGCTAGGTCAAGGACAGAAAATATGCAAGTTTTAAGAAAACGATTTAAAATTAAGTGCAAACAGGAAATTCAGCAAACAGCTTTGGTTGTGCTCTAAATACAGCTACTAATACAAAAATCAAGTTTAACAAGCCAGAAAATGCTCAAGCTAGGCAGCTATGCAGAAAAACTTAGCAAATAAACAGAAAAAAAAAAAAATCTCAAAAGTGGCTCCTCCTTCACCAACAGCCAACAAGCCTGAAACCACGAGGCAACTAGGTTTTAAGAGAGGAAGATGAAGGAGTTATGGAAATGACCCTAGTGGCCAATAAAACTACAGTTTCAAGTCAGTAACCAGAAGCTGCTCAATGTTAGTCACTCCCACTGATAAACACAGAGACCCTCCTTCAGCCCAAGCAAAAATGGCCTCACAGAAACTTTCAAACAGTTCAGGAACAGCAAGCCTGTAACTGAACTTTTTTAACTCTCAGAAAAGTGGGAAAAAAGCAAGATTTTTTTTTTGTTTTTGTTTTTTACAGAGATAGCAGAGGTTCACAAGTAATATCAAGAAATAAATTCCCACTGTCAGTCTCGAACCCAGGACCTTGGTAACATTAGTCTGTATGACCTACCACTAATAACATGGATACTTCTTTCTGAAATGGGGTTAGTTTCAGCCATGAAAACCAGGAATTACTGAGGATTCCCTGCAGTGTGATAAAGACACTGACTACTGAAGAAAGCATAGGACAAGCTCTATGGTTTGTTGAGCCAACCTTATAAGCAGCTGTCCCTTCCCTACTTGTCCTTTGTTTACTATGCTTTACTAAAAGTTTTACTCTTCTTAGCAAGGTTTTCATAGCAAAAATCCAATATTATTGTCTATAGAAAGCTGAAGAGTATCTGGCCACATCATTACCTACATATTTCCTCTGTTGCTACTTCAAGGGATCCTCCATCTTCCAAGTCTTTACATTAACATTTAAGTATCCATGCCTGGCTGCACTTGTAAAGGCGGGGACTGGTGTCAAGAACATTGACTGGCATTATGTTTCATTTTCAGGAACTGAAATTCAGAATTATACGTATGATTTTCAGAACTAATTTCCGTTAAAGAGGTTCCCAGTCCTGAACAATGACTAAAGCAAAGTGACAATTTTATGAGTAGTAAATATAAAAAGGTTATAGTAAATAATTGTTCTGCTTTAAAATGCCATTTCTTCATTTGATTCTGTGTACAGAGCCATATGACATTTTCCTAGAAAATGGATAAACAACATCCTTGATTTTTTTTTTTTTGTTTCCTTTGTTATTCTTGGTATGAGACACCATCACATTAGACCTTCGAGTACAGCTCTATGCTGTGGGTACATGGTGTACTTTTACTGTAATATTTTTTGACTGAACAATAATGCTTTGTACTAATAATGTTATTATAATGTTTTGTAGTATTGCTTTTAATTTCTTATTTTAACTGTGACATGGGTGGGCAGTTATTTTCCTTTGGACAGGATGTTCCACCTTTTTTGGCTTTTAATTTTCAGTTCTGTTTAAACTGAATACATTGTATTGGTTCATTTTGTTTTATGATAGATGGGAATTAGCTGAGTATTTGCTTGTTCATATCTGCGTGTGTGCATGTGCATTTGTACACTTTAAGACTAGTTCTGTCTTGTGATTAACGATCTAGGAATGTGAGTATTTAGCTGTGGCTTCTTGATGATCTCTGCATACGTGTTCTACAGTGGGACGTATTCAAGTTCTAGGAGTCTTAATCTAAAATAACTACTGTACATCAGTCCACTTTTACTGTTAATTGTTGCTGTGGTCCACAGAGAACACTTATGGTCTCAAAATTTATGAAACACTTGATTTTCATGATATAGAGCAACTTGCAGTCACTGACAGTCGGCGTAAACAGTAGAAGAATGAGATGATGTTTGATTTCTTGTATTTAAGTTGTATGTCAAAGTTGACAAGTATGCTATTATCCATACATTAATGTAGATATAAATGCAGTCGTATGTATGGTGATGCTGAGGATTGTAATTTTACTTCTTTAGTCTTTGTCATATTCCCTGATGCTGTTTTATTTATTTCTTTCTTTGCTGTGCACATTCACATCTACTTGTACTATGGAGGTATGGAGGTATCATACTCCTGTCACACTGCATGAAAGTGCTGGAGAGGGTGATTGATAAATGAATATACAGAAATTAATGGGAGATTAGCAGTTCATATTCATATCTGGAAGCAGCACAACTGACCAGACCATTTGCAGTTAGATGGATAGTGGAGAAGAAGCTGGCGATAGAAAATAATTCAATTTGGCTTTCTCAGAGTTGGAGAAAGTGTACAACAAGGTTTCAAGAAATCTGATTTAGGCAGCCCTGCAGTGGTTTAAAGTCCCAGAAACATTGGTAGAAGTAGTGCAGGCTATGTACAAGGACCCCTTGACACAAGTATGAACATCATTCAGATTCAGAGGCATTCCTTGTGGAACTGGGTGTGGTGCAGGGCTCTGAGCCCACTGCTGTTTATACTGTTGATGGAATACATTAGGATTAGCAAATAGGTTGAAGGGGGCAGATCAACAAAGCTGCAGATGATGTGGTATTAGAACCAGACTTTTAACATGAAGTTCAGCAAGTAATTACAGAATGAATGCAAAACTGATGTCATACAAGATGAAATTCAGCACAGACAAGACAGTTGTCATCAACAAAGTGGGGAAAGCTGAAAATTGAGATAGAAGGCAAAACAGTGGAGCAGGTAACAGCTTCATGTATCTAGAGAGGTAGTTGAGGAGAAGGGGAATCTGAATGAGGAGTTGAGAGTTAGAATCAGAGGGGCTGCAACCAAGTGGAGTGCAGTATCAGGTTAGTGCATGACAGACACATGCTAAAGTAGCTGAAAAGTAAGGTGTACAAAACAGTGGTGTGACCAGAACTTCTGTACGGTTACAGAAACCTGGGCTGTGAAAGCAGAGCAGTTGAAGAAGTGCCAGAGACAGGTACTTAGATGCACATTATGGGACAGATGCATAAAATAATAACATCAGAGCAGAATCCAAAGTAGCTCCAATTGTAGAGAAGGTCTATGAGAACAGATTACAGTTGTTTATACAAGTGCAGGAAAGCAGAAGATGATTTTGGTGAAGAGAATTTGGAAGAAATAGGAAGAAGGGTAAGGGGAATTGAGGACATCCAGCAAAGAGCTGGAGGGATTGTGTGAGAGAAGACCTGTGACAGTCAGGCATGATTCTTGAAGAAGGTAAGAAATTGGAATTGAATCAAGAGAAGGGGAGATGGTTCATATAACTATGCCACCCTGACCCCATGTAGAAAAATGAGAGGAAGTGAGGGTGGTAATGATGATATGCATTGTTAGGGGTAGAAGGTGCAGACATTTGGAATATAGGGAGGTACTGTGTCTGAGAGGCAAGAGCAGGTTATTGAATTAACAATGCTATTTTTGCTCAGACTGTATACCAGGAAATCACCACTTTTCCTTGACACCCCTCTGACAGACTTCTGCTTTGCTTGACTAATGTGTTGTTTACTACTTTAAGACCCCAGTTCTTAAGCCAAGCAACAGTATTGTAACCCTATGTGGTTTACACACACACACAGTTGAATTTTAAGCAGTAACACTTTATCCGCATTTAGAGTGTATGTGTGTCTGTGCATGCATAACACGTGTACTGGTAACTGGACAGTGATAGAAAAGTATGCTACTGTATAAATTTGTAGGGCCATTGTATGATATTATTTTGCTCATTTTTGATCCAAACTGTGTCTGTGGCTACTTCCTCTAGACAGAACTGCAGGTCTCCATTCTTTCCTGCAGTGGAACTTTAAGTAGGATCTGATGGGGTAGTATGATGCCATAGTCATCCACTCCTACAGGAGAGAAAGTACCAGCTTCTCTGTGATGAACTGAGGAGGCACAACCCTGACTTGGTTCACCAGTGCAAAGCAGAGGTTCAGGAGCTGGAGCTAGAGATGTACTGTAAGTATTGATGGTCATCATTTTCACTGCTGCAGTAGCTTTAGGCTATATGGGTTGTGTCCTCTCAAAAACACAAAAAAATCGGCCAGCTTCCAAAAGCTCTGGCTGCCTCCAACAACTTCATTCTGACTGCTGATTGGTCAGTCCTTGCTCCTTTGTCACATGACTAAGCTGTGGTTCCTCCAGCTGCCAACTCTAACAAGAGAGAATTGGCTTCTTCTAACCCTACACCACTGAATAAAACTGGCAAGACATTAGAATATCAGTGAAAAAAGTTGGCTCAGTCTAGTAATTTAGTCTTTAGAATTTTAAATTATCAAGGCTGCATGTAGAAATTTGTTTCACAATGTGCTTACGGTTTAAATGACTGCTGTATATTTGCATGGTGAGGAGTGTGTTATATGGATGATATTGTTTCATATTTGACTCAGGTTTTGAAAGATGCTTGAGGAGTGTCTTGGATATATTTCAAGAAATGTATCCACTTGTTGTATTGAGAAGGTATGCT
This sequence comes from Protopterus annectens, assembly GCF_019279795.1. Taxonomy (NCBI): domain Eukaryota; kingdom Metazoa; phylum Chordata; order Ceratodontiformes; family Protopteridae; genus Protopterus; species Protopterus annectens. The sequence goes on from NC_056739.1 coordinate 1,381,245,466, forward strand.
GGTATTTCTGAGGATTAAAAAAAAATGAAATTTTGAATACATCTTTAAGCTTTGAATTTGTGTGTGGTCCTTCTGCTACCTAGATTCTCAAACAAGGGGACAATAAAGATAAATTGATGCATGGGGTTGTGACATCCCTGCACTAGCCTAGTAATCAAGAAGCCTCAATCCTCACCGCTGGCAACAGTGAGGGACATACACACAGGGAGGATGACAAGTGCACGCACAGTAAAGTGCAATTTCCCTTAAGAGCACACAAAGATCACAGTCAGTCTGGGGTGGTTTCTCCCTCTTTCTCCAGATCCCCAGTAAGACTCCCCACTGGCACAGCTATAGGGTTGAGATCTCAGCTGAGTGGCCAAGTTAAGACCTCCAGCACCCTCTCTGTCCAACCAGTGCTTCGTGTCCCTGCCCAAGTAGCTGACACACACACACTTTGTGATTTGATTTATATACAAACACATATATATGCACACACACACACACACGGGAAAGGCTGGCAAAGGTTTACTAGCTATGCCCCCTTCTGCCCCAACTATAAGTTAGTTTCCACTGCCACCAACCCCTTCTTATCAGCTACTATAAGGCCCTTACAAAGGGTGTCCAATCCTACTGTGTAATGTTACTATTATTCAAATGGTAGTTTTGACCAAGAGGAAGGCTATTTAGAAGTGGTTTGTACAGTGTCATCAAATACACATGTAAGTACTCTAAGAGCTTAAATACATCTCACAAATATCTACAAAGATAGATTTAAATATATTTAATAATAAATAATAAAAGAATAAGGCAATACTCAGTAACTCAACACAGTGACTTCAGAGTTCAAAATCATAGGAAATATTTTAAAATAACATTGCAGGACAGTCTCAAGTAAATAGAGAAAACATCTAAACTAATCTTTACTATATCCCTATCTATATCTAAGAGAGATACTATGCCCTAAATCTTACTTACAGCAAGTACAGATGATGATGAGTGGATGTTCTTGCTAGGTCCAAGACAAAATACAAAATGCACAATCTCTTTCTGAGAGAGTTCCTAAATTAATATATTTTACTGCTGGATTAGCTTGGGTGACATCACTCTTTGCCACCTGACTTCAGTTCCCAGGCTAAACAGAAACTTAACAGAATTTTAACATCTCTGTGTTAAAAATGCATATCTCTCAGATCTGTGCTCAAAACCGGAAGTTGTAAAACAATAAAATACTTTACATTTTAAACCTAGTAATTACTTTTCTTTCAAGACAATAGAAAAACTTCTAGCTGTAGACATTGTGTCTGCTATTGAACTGAAACTGAGAGATAACATCTTTTGTTTATGGCCTCAACTATTCTTAAGTTTTGCAGGTTAATCTATTTTCCAGCAGGGTATGCTGTGGTTACATTCTTGAAGCTCAGTACATAACATACAGTTTTCTATAAATCATATCAATATTTATGGATGACAGAATTATTTACAAAATTCCAGCTAGCTGGGCTGGCAGTGTCACCCCACCCCCCAAAAATTCAAGCTAGATTCTCAAGTGGCCCTGGAGAAACGTTGCTTGAGAGGGTTGAGCCTGTCTGGGAATACCTTACCCCATTCTCTGTCTTGAGAGCCCATCTGCATTGGCATTGCTAACCCCACTGCACTGCTACACTGTCATGTATGCTTGCAACTGTAGGCCCCACCATAGTTACTTGGCATTTTGCAGCTGGCTCGACGTAGCCATGTTAGGAGATTGTGGTCTGTAACTACAGTGAATTTCCTTCCATACAGATAAGACTGAAGTTTCTGCAGTGCCCACACTATGCCAAGGTATTACTTTTCTACAGCTGAATAGCATTCCTCCCCGAGTTGGAGCCTACGACTGAGATATACCACTGGGTGCTCTTCTCCCTCTGGGGAAACCTGGCTATGTACAGCCCCACCCCATGGTTTGAAGCATCCATCTGCACAACAAATTATTTGCTGTAATCTGGACTGGCTAACACAGGGGGTCCTCCCAAAGCTCCTTTAAGCTTCTGGAATGCCTGCTCACATGCTGGAGTCCACACTACCTTATCTGGCTTGTTTTTTCCTTGTCAAGCTTGTAAGGAGAGCAGCTATGGTACTATAATTGGGGACAAACCTTTTGTAGTACCCTTCTGTTCCTAAGAATGCCCTCACCTGCTTTTTGGTAACAGGGGCAGGCCATGCCTGAATGACTTTCACTTTGGCAGGTTCTGGCCTGAACTTACCACTCCCACTCTATATCTTAGGTAGGAGACCTCTGCCATACCCACCTGAAACTTACTGGGTTTAATGAACAACCCTGCCCTCTGTTGTCTGCCCAGCACCTGCCTGAAATGCTAAAGGTGCTCTTGCCAGGAGTGGTTATAGATGGCAGTATCATCTAGGTAAGTAAGGACAAAATCACCTGTTCCTGCTAGGATATGATCTACTAGCCTCTGGAAAGTCGCTGGGGCATTTTTCATCCCAAAGGGCATCTTCATGAACTCATACAAGCTAAAAGGAGTCACAAAGGCTGATCTCTCTCTAGCACTGCAAGTCAAGGGCACCTGCCAGTAACCTTTGGTAAGATCGATAGTGGTAAGATACTTAGCCCCACACAGCTGCTCTAGGGCTTCATCTTTCCTAGGCATGGGGTAAACATCTGACTCTGTGTGACTATTTAATTTCCTGTAGTCCACACAGAACCTAGTGCTGCCATCCTTCTTTGGTACCAGCACCACTGGGGAGGCTCAGGGACTGCTGGACTCCTGAATTACCGCTAGTTCCAACATTTCTTGTATCTCCTCCCTCAGAGACTCTCTGAGGCACCCTATAAGAGGCCTTTGGGGTCCTGTATCCACATGGTGCTGCACCAGGTGGGTGCACCCTGGTTTCCCAGTGAACACCCCCAAACTCATGTAACACTGCTCTCATTTCTCAAACCTGAGTAGGGGATAGCTGCTGGGACATTGCTATCCCTTCCACTGAGGTGTCAGTTCAAGCATCACTGAAGAGATCAGTCACCAGATCCCCCTCAGACTCCTCCAGTCATCCAGTGCAAATACACAGCACAAGGGCCTCCCTATCATGGTAAGGTTTTATCATGTTAACATGGTACAATTTTTGCCCCTGCCTCTTGCCTAGCAGTTCTACCATGTAGTTAACATCACTGACCTTCCTTACCACCTTGTAGGGTCCCTCCCAAGTTGCCTGCAGCTTGTTGTGTCTGACAGGAATGTGAACCATTACTTGCTGCTCTACAGCATACTCTGTAGCTCAAGCATTCCTGTCATACCAGACCTTTTTCTGCTGTTGGGCTTCTGCCAGGTTCTCCTGGGGCCCAACCCATGAGTTCCCCAAGCCTTGTCCTGAGGTTTAGGACATATGCCACAACAGACTCCTTGTGGGAGTCACACTCACCCTCCCACTCATCTTGAATCAAATCTGGAGGTCCCCTCACCCTTTCCCCATACTGCAACTCAAAGAGTGAAAAACCTGTGGATTCTTGGGGCACCTCTCTGTAAATAAACAGATGGGCAAATATTTGTCCCTGTCCCTCTTAGTCTGGGGGTGGTAGGAGGTGGTCTTTAAGTGCTTCACCCCACAGTGCTTCCACAGACAAGCCAGCAGATCTAACATGAAATTGACACCTCTGTAAGTCAGCATTTCTTTTGGAAAACCTACCCTGCTGAAAATCACTAACAAAGCATTTGACACTTTTTCTGCGTCAATGGAGGACAGAACCACTGCCTCAGGGTATCTTGTAACATAGTCTACTACCACTAGGATATACTTTTTTCCTGTGGACCTTGGGGTACTCAGAGGCCCCACAATATCCATAGCTACCCTCTGAAATGGCTCCTCAATCACAGGCAAAGGCATCAAAGGAGCTTTCACCTTGTCTCCTGCCTTGCCTTCCTTTTGGCACTGCTCACAGGTCCTGCAGTACCCCGTTACATCTCTGAAAATCCCAGGCCAGTAAAAGTTTTGCATAATATGTTTCTTTGTACATTTTATGCCCGTATGATCTGCAAAGGGAATATCATGTGCTATGGCTAGAAATGCCAGACAGTAGGCTGTGGGCACTACCACCTGCTGTATTCTCTCACCTTCTAGCCCTCCCTTAGGGGTCCACTCTCTGTACAGTAACTCTTTGTGCCAGTATACAGATTCCCCCTTCCCTTGAAAATCAGTTGCCTCACTAGCTACCTCCCTCAGGCCTTGTAATATAAGGTCAGAGAGCTGAGCCTGTCTCAGTTCTATCTTTGTAAGCCTTCCCAGCTCCCCTTCCACAAGCAGTCTGGTATCCTCTTACAGCGGCACCTCACTGTCAGCCTGGGTACTACTACCCACCACTGCCTTTGCAGTCACTCTGTCCAAGGGAGCATTAGTACCTACAAGCAGCTGTGGCTCACCTTCAGTGTCACTGCTACAGGGTAGCTCCCTCACTGAAGTAACCACCTCACCAGTCCTGGCTGCAAGTGTTTGGTCTGTCTGGGTCTCTCCCAGGCTACCAGACCCACATGTTTGTTTCCAAGTCTGACTGCATGTAACTGCATGCACACACGATACTCCATTATAAAAATCATTCCCTATCAGGACATCTGCAGGGATATCCTCAAACGTACCTACTTGTTGGCTTCCTTTTCCACCCTCCCAGTCAAGGTGAATCCTAGCCAAAGGTATTTGGAATGGTGTCCCTCTTAAACCTCTGACTGGAGTAGACCACCCAAGCAAGTAGTGCTCCCCTGTAACCATTGCAGGCCTCAGATTGGTTAGGTCAGAGGCTGTCTCTCTTTTAACAGTGGCCCCTTTTCCATCTACTAAGATAGGATATAACTTCTTGTGGTAGTTTGGTATCCTTGTTGTCTCGAGACAACCTACAGTTGGAATTTTGTCATTCCCACTCACTAGCTCTCCCAACTTTTGTTCCCCACCTTGCCCTTATAGACATCTATATGCTACATGGCCCCACTGGTTGCATTTAAAACATTTAACCCTTGGTCCTGGATGTGTACCTGAACTAGTGGCTTCCCCTGCTACTGGTGGACACTGTTGAGGCAGTCTGGGCTGCCAACCATGGGTTCCCTTAGACCCATGAGCAGCACTGGATGTCCTTTTCCTGTGCAGTGATGCCCAGCTTGCTAAGTACTGTACAGGTCTCCCTTTTTCCCCAACTCATCTGCAGTATTGCATTGTCTATCAGCTAACCAGATTTTCATGTCTTCAGGCAAAGTGCTAAGGGCTTGTTCCCTCACCAGAAGGTCTGCCAGCCCTTCAGATGTGGTAACATGCCATCCACCGATCTACCTGTGAAAATAAGTGCTTAGTTCAGCAACATAGTCACACACACTTTCATCTGCCTTGCATCTATGCTCACAAAACTTTTTTCTGTTAAGCTTCAGGTGTTAACTTAAAGCATTCTAACAAACACATTTTGACTGTATTATAATTTAAGCAATCAGTATCAGACAGTTTAGAAGTTGGAGTTACAGCTTTACCATGGAGTAAAGGGGTCAGAAACTGCACCCAGAGCCCCTGGTCAACATTACACTGTCTACATACCCCCTCAAACATATGAACAAAACTATCAAAATTATCCCCCTCTATAAATTGTGGAAGAAATGTACTGCTTCTGAGGTTCAGTTACTCCCTTCCTCATTACCTCTATGACTCTGGCGAAGAGTCAGCATCTCCTTTTCATGTTGCCTCTGTCTCTCCTTCTCCTCAGCTTTCAGGCATCGCAGTTTCTCATTTTCCTCAGCTTTCAGACATTGTACTTTCTCATTTTTTTCAGTCTCTCTGCTGCCTCTGTTTCCAATTGCTTGGCCTCCATCTCAAGTCTCTCTAACTCCAGATGGATTTTTAAGTCCTCTGTGGAAAGGTTGAGCTGTCCATTTTCTCAGAGTTGTACATCTCCAAGACCAGTCTGATTGTCCTCCGGTTGCTATCCTGTGATGCAGCTGTGACTAAAGCTGTAATAATTTCTGCTGTAGTCTGGTTGGCATGCACCAGTTCTTTACCCTGGCACATGTCAGCCAACTGGCTCCTTGTCAGCTTGCTATACTCCTCTGCTAACATGCTTGCCTACTCTCCCTGACTAAGCTAACAAAAAAAAAACAATTTTGATATGGACTGTGAATGTTCACTGCATGGATGATTGAGAGTACAAACACCTTAATTGTCCACTGTACACAGGCTACAGGAATTCAATATCTGCACCACTACACGCCAGTTAATATGTGATGTGGCTATCTCACCACTGTCAACCAATTAATGTGTGATGTGGATATCCCACCACTGCCAACCAGTTAATATGTGATATTGCTGTCCCACTACTGCCACCAATTAATATGTGATGCCCTTGCACTAACCCATTAATCATGGAGCCTCCATCCTCACCACTGGCAACAGTGAGGGACGTACACAATGAGAGGATGACAGGTACACACACAGTAAATACAATTTCCCTTAAGAGCAAACAGAGATCACAGTCAGTCTGGGGCTGGTTTCGCCCAATTTCTCCATAGGTTTATAGGTTGGTACTATGCTATCAGCCCTAAGGCCTGTACAAGCCAAGTCGTAACAATTCCCTGGATATTTCTTCCCACAATATTTACTTCCCTGGTCCCCTGTCTAGCAGGGCGACTGACATGATCCCCGGGGTGAATTTCCTATCTCCCATCCAATCATCAAGGTTCCTTTTGAAGAGGGCCAAGGAGGTGCTCTGCTTGACATGTATGGGCAGTCTCTTCCAGTGTATGGGGAGTCTCTGGTTCAGGAACCTATCCCTCCAGCATGTTTTGTTCATTGTGATGACAAGGTTTAGATCCCTGGAGCATGTGGCTCTGAGGGATTGGGATTTCTTTAAGTGTAGCATGTCCAACAGCTCAGGGTTTGACATGGCCTTGTATGTTAAGCAGAGATCACCTCTGAGTAGACGGTATGCCATAGAGTATAGCTGGAGTTTTTTTAGATGGTTAGCATATGGCATCTGCTTTAGGCCTGCGGCCTTTCCAGCTGTTGCAGATGTCTTGTGAGGTACAAGCCAAACGGGGCATCATACTCTATAATGGGTCTAATGAGGGATGAGTACAGTGGGACAATGACCTCCTTTTTTCTGGATGAAAACCCCTTGGTGATGAGGTGTGCCAGATAGGATTTCCTGACTGTTGTGGCGTTATGGTTATCGAAGGTGAGACCACTGTCCACCTGTGTCCGTAAGTCTCTCATCACACTTTCGATGTTTAGTGTACTGCCACCTATGTGGTAATTCATGGTTACATGTTTTTTTCCAAAGGAGATAACTATACATTTCTTGGCATTAAGCTTGAGCCCATGGCTCTGACACCAGGCATCTGTAGAATATCCACATAATTTGGGGATTCAGTAATGGGTCGCAGTTTGCAGTCATCTGCGAACTTTGTTAGCCAGAGTCCCTTAGTGTTGGCCTGTACTTCAGAGAAGTAGATGCTAAACAAGAGTGGTCCCAGGACTGAACCCTGAGGTACTCCACTTGTCACTTGTCTGGAGTTGGATTTAAAGTCGGCTACTTTTACAGTCTGGGTTCTGTCAGTAAGCCAGGTGGCAACCCATTGAGTGACATAGGGATTTATGCCCGGCTTAGTAAGTTTATCTATGATTTCAGAGTGGGGGATGGTGTCGAAGGGCTTGGCGAGGTCCAGATAGGCTGTGTGGGACCACCTTTCCCTCATCCACAGCTCTGGAGACTGATTTGAAGAAGTCAATCAGGTTCAGGAGACAAGATCGGCCCTTCACAAACCCAAACTGGGTGGGTCCAGTGTTTGAAGGTTTCCAATGTCTTTGTTTATAAGTTCCATGATAATGCGTTCCATGCCCTTGCAGGTCAGGCTCATCAGACTGATGGGACGGTAGTTACCGGGATCCAAGGTGGATTCCCCCTTGTGGAGTGGGATAACTGTAGCTGTGCACCACTCAGTGGGCACGAAGCCTTATGTGAGGCTATGATAAAACATGACACTTAGGTGTGGTGCAAGTTCTTTTTGTAGTTCATGTAGTACACAGCCCGGGATGTCATCTGCTCCACGGATGCTGTATTCTTAGCTTTGGTGAGTGCGGTTTCTACCTGTGTGGCCGTGATTACCGGAATTTGGCAATCTTTTGGTATTGAGATGGACCCTTTAGGGGGTGAGAGGGGAGTGAAGTTGGCACTAAATCGATCTGCCAGGATATTGGCAATATCCTTGGGATCAGTATATTTAATGTCATTTTGTTGTAGCTCAGAGCAGATCTGAGCATTGCCATTTAGATTCTTGACATAACTATAGACTGCCTTGTGGTTGTCTTTGGAATCTTTGGCAATTTTATTTTCATAACTAGCTTTTGAGAATGTTATGGGGGATCTCAGCTTCTTACCGAGGCTGGTGAGGGAGTTTTTTGCTTCCTGGGATTTTCCTCTTTTCTGCAACAGTTTATTCCTTCTGTTGTGTAGTTTGTTTATAGCAGGGGACCACCAGATTTGCTTTCTTTTTTTGGAGGAGAGCATCTTGGTTCTATTTGGGATGGCACGATTCATGCAGAAATGGATGTGCTTGTACAGTGCCTTAGTGTAGGATTCAGCAGTCAAACTTTCAGATCCCATCAGCATGGGTGTCATGAAGTTTGTCACTTCTGACCTCAGTAGCATGAAGTTGGCTTTGGAGAAGTTTTTTTACAGAGGTTTCCTTACTGGGTGGTGGGGGTGGGATGTGAATGTCAAGGGAGATTTGCTTATGGTCAGACCTGACCAATGAGGGGGTGACCACTGGTGTGGAGCTTCTATCTCCCATGTTGGTAATGACCAGGTCTAGTCTATTGGAGCCCCTGGTGGGACAACGGATTAGTTGATCCACGGCATTGGAATTTATGAATTCCAAGAACCGTTGGGAAAAGGTGTTGGTACCCGAGTAGTTTTCCCAGTTAATGGCAGGGTAGTTGAAATCACCCAGTATTAAGATGTTGGTTGTATCTTAATATTTTCCAGTATTTTTAGAAAGGTGTAGTGAGAATCTTGGGGCATGGTGGGGATCTGTAGCAAGCTACAATTTGGATTGCAGTCTTATCTAGTGTTAGTTGCACCTGGAGAATTTCAGATGCATTGTGTTGGGCAACTAACCTAGAGTTGTGAATATGGACACTCCTCCACCTTTAGTGTTTCTGTCTTGGTTTTGTGGCCGAAAAGTGTGGTAAGAGCTGTAGCCTGGTATTGCAGGGGTGCTCTCTGGAGCCTTGAACCAGGTCTCAGTCACTGCACAAATATCGATGTTCTTCATTTTTAGGAGTGCCTCGAGAGAGTGCATTTTGAGGTTTAGACTTCTAGCATTGAGTAGCATTACCTTCAGATTTTGCATTCTTGTATCTGTTACGGTGGTGGTTTTGTCCTTTGAATCTTGCCTATCTATATATAAAAAAGGCAGTATAGGGGTGGCAAGAGCTTTAGCCAGTAAACTGAATCCCAGGGGTGACAGGTGCAGACCATCTCTGGCAAAGCATTGGGTTTTATCGATCATGTCTTCCCAGGCAAATACTGGATCCCCTTTGTATGACACCAGAAGCTTAGCCAATTGTTGAAGTCAATCATTTTGTCCAGATCCCCAGTAAGACTCCCCAATGGCACAACTATAGGATTGAGATCTCAGCTGAGTGCCCAACCTAAGACCTCCAGCACCCTCTCTGTCCAACCAGTGCTTTGTGTCCCTGCCCACGTAGCTGTCATACACGCACAAACACTTTGAGATTTGATTTATATACAAACACACACCTGGGAAAGAATGGCACAGGTTTACTAGCTATGCTCCTTTCTGCCCAGACTATAAGCTAGTTTCCACTGCCATGAACCCCTTCTTATCAGCTACTATAAGGCCCTTACAAAGGGTGTCCAATCCTACTGTGTAATGTTACTATTATCCAAATGGTAGTTTTGACCAAGATCAAGGCTATTTAGGAGTGGCCTGTACAGTGTCAACAAATACATATGCAAGTACACCAAAAGCTTAAATTTGTCTCACAAATATCAGCCACAAAGGTTTAAATATATTTAATAATAAATAAAAAAGAACAATACTCAAGTAAGTCAATACAGTGACTTCAGAGTTCAAAATCAGAGGAAATATTTTAAAACAACATTGCAGGACAGTCTCAAATAAATACAGAAAACATCTAAACTAATCTTTACTATATTCATATCTATATCTAAGAGAGATACCATGCCCCAGATTTTACTTACAGCAAGTGTAGATGATGATGAGTGGATGTTCTTGCTAGGTCCAAGGCAAAATACAAAATGCACAGTCTCTCAGAGAGTTCATAAATTAATATCACAGTTTACTGCTGGCTTAGCTTGGGTGACATCACTCTTTGTCACCTGACTTCAGTTCCCAGGCTAAACAGAAACGTAACAGAATTTTAACATCTTTTTGTTAAAAATATAATCTTTGCTCAGAACTGGAAGTAGTAAAACAACAAAACACTTTACATTTTAAACCTAGTAATTACTTTTGTTTAAGACAATAGAAAAACTTCTAGCTCTAGACATTGTGTCCGCTATTGAACTGAAACTGAGAGCTAGCATCTTTTGTTTATGGCCTCAACTATTCTTAAGTTTTGCAGGTTAATCTTCTGTGTTCCTGCAGGGTATGCTGCGGTTGCATTCTTGAAGCTCAGTACATAACATACAATTCTGTATAAATCATATCAGTATTCACAGATGACATACAATTATTTCAAAAATTCCAAATAGCTGGGCTGGCAGTGTCACAGGGGTATCTAGAATTTTCATATTTCTAGGTTCTCTAACAAGGCATCCAACTTCAAAGGGCAGAAGAAGCAAGAATTCCAGCCTAACAAGAGCCAGGGTACCAAAAGGAAATGGCAAGAGACTAATGCTTTCAAACTAAATAAAACGTGTTCCTTTCCCAGCTAATGAATGATTATTTCAAGAGTCTTTGTATTCCATCACTTTCCCTCCTCCCCATTGTCATTCCTCCTTCCTCCCAGGCATTAGTTCAACCCAGCAGCCTGGCCACAAATAATCTCATTCAAGTTGGTGCTGAGAATGCCTCAGGTAGGTTGATCTTAGCAATAGAAAGAAAATCTTCTTAGGGAAATCCTCCATCACCTGCCAGACCAGACACATCTGTTCTGTCTGGTACTCCTTCACAAGCTGTGATCAGGTGTTTTAGAACCAGTTCCTACAGGACAAAGTGGAAATTGATTTTATACCAGAATCTTTTTGGTACCCAAAAAGGAAGCTATTGTTGAGACCAGTTTTTGGATTTGTTATATCTAAATACCTCTCTAAAACTACCCAAATTCAAAATGCTTACCCTGCAGATGTTCCTACCCCTTCTTTTGGACCACCGTTTCATGGTGACCGTACATGGAAGGATGCTTATGATCACATTCCAGTTGCTCCTAACTTCAATTTGAACCTACAATTGTTCTGTCTCATACCCTCACAAAGAATTGTCTTCTTTGGGTGTATGATAAGACACAGAAAATGTATGGCCTTTCTACCAGAAGGCAAAGTCTTGACTGTTCAGAACATTTTCAGGGATCTCTTACTTCAAAAAGCTGCCTTTGTAAGAGACTTTCTCAAAATTCTAGACCTCATGGCATCAGTGGTCATGCCACCACTGCCCAGACTCTTCATAAGAAGTATTCATTGGTATTTAAAAATTGTCAGAATCAGCACCTTTTCCCTTGGATTTCTAGGTGCCAGTGCTGGATGTTACACTGATGGAGGAATCATATGTCTCTCTGTCCACAAGACCTGCCCTTCTCCCTCCAGACTCCAGTTCAATCACTTGTGATGGACTTGTCAGATTTCTGATGGGAACAGTGTCCAGGAGAGTTCCAGTGCAAGACAAATGGTGTCCTTTAGACACTACAAGGAACATAAATGTCAGAGAGAGTTTAGCAGTGAGTCAGACCTTAGAAGTTCTTCACCACATATTGTCTCCAGGTCCCCTTTATTGGTCATAAGCAAGACCACAGTCATGTGGTACCTGAACAAGCATGAGGGTACAAGGTCATACCCTCTTTGCAGGTTGGCATTGATGGCATGGGAACTAGCTTTACAACATTTTCTGATGTTTCAGGCCTCCCACATCCCATCAGAGTAAAACCTAGTGACAAATAGACTAAGCAGATCCCAGATGGACCATCGTGAGTGGAAATGCAATACACAGGTGTGGGGAACACCTCAAATAGTTCTCTTCTCCTTCTTTCAAAACAGACTGTTGGAAAAGTTCTGTTTGAGATATCCTTGCAACCATGCTGGGAGGACAGAAGTATTCTTGTTCCCTTGGACGGGAATGTTCCTTTATGCATTTCCACCCTTTCAGCTGATACCCAAGTTACTACTTAAGATTTCAAAAGAATTACCTAAGATCATTGTGGTGACCTCCTTTTCATCCAGGCAAAGAGATGGTTCTCACTTTCAATGGAACTGGCCTAGGGAAACTAGCAGAAGCTTCTTCACACTCTGCATCTGCTCACAGAGTACCTGGAGCAACTGGTGCACCCCAAGTTAAAGCAATTGCTACCAACAGCCTGGATGATTCTATCTTTCTTAATTTTAATATATTTATTGAATTAGAACTTAAGACAAACATTTATATAAAATAAAACAAATCATATTAACAAATTCCCAGTTGCATACATTATATATATATATATATATATATATATATATATATATATATATATATATATATATATATATATATATTATTTTGTATATAAATTAATTCCTGCCTTCCAGGGTTGCTGAAGACTAAAGGCTGGGGGTACAGGGCAACAGGTGCACTTAGTGTAAAAAAGGCCAACTATTTATTTATATATTGATATATATTACCATAAGAGAAACAGACAACAGAATCTGAAGTATGTACATTCCTGTCAAAACACACATAATGTGTACTTAAATATATAGCATAAAAATGACAGAAAATAATACTTTACCCTAGAAATACTATATGTTGGTTCCTGTTTCAGGTAAGTGCACATGAACTCAAGCTAAAGGCCCTATCTCTGTCTGCCTTTGAGGTTATTACAAACCTTTGAAGTAATAGCATGGTAAAATGCTAGAAAGCACACTTAGGACTTCAATTTTATAACCCAAGAGATTCAAGTGCAACATGCCTGTAAACTTGTCTCCGCAGCTTTACCTGCAAAAAAAAAAAAAATGATGTAACCACAGCACTTTGCAACTTAAACATTCATTTTTTTTCTGGAAATCATTTAATGTTATGTAGTCCTATCTCGCCATAATTCTTGCTGGATGGGTTCGGAGCCGATATTCGGCTCTGACTCAGCCGATACTAAAGCTCGAGAGCTTTTACTGGCTCGAGGCTAGCCCCTATCCCATGGTGCCTCACAGCAATTCCCCAGATCTCGTTTGCCGTGAAAGCTTCGAGGTTGTCTCTTACTGGCTCGTTGGGTAAGTAAAACTTTATTTGCTAAATTTAGTCCTTTTTCCATCCATTTTAATATATATAGTTGTTTGTCTCGTGTGACTGTTTTTGAAAGTTTCTGACCCCTATTCCCACCGTAGGACTGTACGGCCCATTTAAGTTAGCCTTTCCTCCCTGTGTGTGAGTGTTTATATATAAAAAAAAGGTTATCTTCTTTCTTCCTCTCTTTATTGTTGTAGTTAGTATTTAGTCTTGTTATCTAGCTTATCTATTCCTGATAGTCGGAATGTCTAAAGATAAGGATAGGGAGCATAAGGATCATCTCCCTTCGGGGTTTAAAAAGTGTGATAGGTGTGCGCAGAAAATGTCTCTCACAGACAGCCACACCAGTTGCATGTATTTCCTTAGTGAAGCCCATTTGCAGGAACCCTGCACATTTTGTCATGCTTTTAGCACTAGAGTTTTAAATGAAAGAAAGCGGAATCTCATTGATAGGGGTCTCATGACCAGTTCCTTCCAGGAACAGTTGGAACTTGGTCAGGCAGCTCCAAAATCCTCTAAAAGAAAATCTTTGGCCCCGGCTTTGGAGCCGACTAAAAAGACTAAAGTGTCGGAGCCAAGAAGTTTCGGGTCTGACTTAGCTTCATCCATGTCGGTGCTATTGGTCTTGGCTCAGAGACAACCTTCAGCACCGAAAATTTTACCTGAAATCGAGGTTATGTCTCCCACCTTGAGATCTCCTATTTTGGAGAGAAGGAGATCTCATTCTGTCTCCACCAGATCCCTCAGGACTCTATCTGATGAGGACATCAAGCAGGTGGTGAAGAGGTTGCTTTTGGATCCAGCTCTGGCAAGAAAATTGGCCCCTCCAGACCCAAAGGTTTCAGAGCCGACCCCTTTACCGACAACTATTCTTCCTCTGACTGCTTCGCCCTCAGAGCCTATTACTTCAGGTTCTTCTGTCTTGGACTCATTGGCTCCAGGGATTCAACCTGCTTCCTCGGAGCCAATTACTATATCCTCGATGGCTCACTCTGGAGCCGAGGGATCAGGGAGCCAACAGTCTCATGTCGACTCCAAGGGGGACAGTCACCCTGGGTTCTCATCGGAACCGACCCTCCTACTCGGAGCCTCGGCTCAACTCAGCTAGGCTCCCACTTCTGCTTCGGAGCCGTTCCCTCTTGCTAGGAGTCAACCATCTCTCCCCTCAGAGCGGAGGTTTCGGAGCGAAGGAGGAAGGCTTTCGAAGCTATATAGAAGGCTTTATCCTCTGCTAAAGCCATTCCATTGGAACCTGTGTCCCACCAGCAGCAGGCAGCAACCTCTTCCCCCTGCCACCCCCACAGCGTAGGGAGCCAGAGGCCCAATTAGCCCCCATTGGAGGTGCCCCCTCTTCCGAGACCTCCCCAGATTATCCCACTGGAGAGCTCCCAAGGAAGAGGCTGTGTAAGAGGAAGCATGTCGACTCACCTGAGTCTGTCACGTCAGACACTGATTTAGAGGAATCAGAAGGGTCCCATAGATCCCCCTCTGAGGATGTCTCCTTTTCTGACATCCTAGAAATCCTTAGACAGAGGGGTGATTGGAAGACCTCTAACCCTACTGAGGATGAATCAGTGTATCTTGAGGCCTTTGGTTCCCAACCTTCCGCCTCCTGGTTGACACCGCCTTATGACCAACTCTTGGGGGTCATAATGCGGAAAGCCTGGACCTCTCCAGATTCAGTGGAGCTCGTCCCGAGGAGGCCAAATAAGTTCATGACAGCAAATGTAGAAAAAATACAATGCACCGAGGTAACACACAATAACGTTTTAATAAAAACAAACAAAGAAACAAAATGGTAAGCACTTTCACAACTAACGTTGCTTCATCAGACATAACTAAAGTACAACTCAGTGCTTAAATAGATGCAAATAAAATCAGTTAACATATAATGATGTCATACTTTAGGTTAGCAACCACAAAGCATTCAACTCTGTTTTATATAGTAAAGTAGAAAGCTAAAACCAACATAAAGTATAAATAAAAAAGAGTGTATAAAAAATAGAAATACAATATATAAATATCTAAAACTACTTAAAATACACAAGCCCTTCATATGGACAGCATCATGAATTAATGCTTAAGGCGTCTAGCCTTTAAGAACGGAATTAAGGAAGTAGTGCCATTAAGACCAGGATATTTTTCAGCATTTAGTTTCAATATCCACTTCTGTTCATAGCTTTCTGTAAATGTTTTCTACATCTCCTCCCCTAGGATTTCTATAAATGTGTTGCAAAACCAAAAATTTAAAAGAATGAGAATAATCAGTGCACATAACATGATTGGCTAATGCATTAGATTGCTTACTGTTTTTGATATCTTTGATGTGCTCTAAAATTCTGCCTTTAAACAACTTGTTAGTTTTACCTACATAAAAAGTAGGACATTGCTGGCAAAAACAGAAATAAACAACATCAGTAGTCCTACAGTCTGAATATTGATTAGAACATAACGTGAAATGTCTAGTAGAATGAGTATACGTACTTTTGCTAAAAATATATTGACAAGCACTACAATTTCTACATGGGAAGGTGCCCAAACGAGTAGAAATACGAGCAGTGTTATGTAATTCTCCATTACAAAGATGCTGCTTAAGTGATCTATTATTCCTGAAACTAAAGGTTGGACTTTCACCATTTTTTCATTGAGACCAGGAACATCTTGTAATAGATGCCAATATCTTTTAACAACATCTGTGTACTGGTTAATATTGCTGGCAAACTAAAATACAACTCTAAAATCATTACTTATAGTGGTATTATTGCCCATACTATCAACATTATTTGGATTCAAATAGGGTCTACATCTGGTATGTCTCAATTTCCAAGCATCAGAGATAGTCTGATCAATGTCAACGCTTGAATAACCCCTATCCATAAAATCATATTTTAAACTGTTGAGTGCAATCACTGCATCCTCATCTCTGTCATGTAGTCGTAATGTCCTAAAAACCTGCCCCTTGAGCACATTCCTAGGAATGTGTCTTGGATGCATACTTGATTTATGCAAAAGTGTGTTCCTTCTAGTGGGTTTAAAGTAAATGTTGCTACTCAAGCAATTCAAATGAGACTTAATGACTTTAACATCAAGGAAATTGATTTCTGTGGCAGAAGTCTGATAAGAAAACCTCAAGAAATCAGTTATAGTATGCAGATATTCTAAAAAATATGCAAGATCTGAACCACAACCCTTCCACAACATAAAAACGTCATCTACAAAACATACATACCAAAGTACTTGTCCTAGAAATGGATTGTTAATAGAAAGAATATTTTGCTCTTCCCAGCAAACCAAAGCTAAGTTGGCGTAGCTATTGGCACATGGGGTGCCCATAGCCACACCAACTTTCTGCAGAAAAAAATTGATCTTGGAACATAACAATGTTGTTCTCTAGAATAATTTCTAATAAACTGCAGATTAATTGAATCTTGTTATTGGTGTAACATCTGTTAAAGGTCAAAAACTCTCTTATCCTCTCCACACCCCAAGAATTGGGTATGCTGGTGAATAAAGATTCTATGTCCATTGTAACAAGGACAAATTCCTCATCTTCATCAATACTAGCCATCCTGTTATGTAGCCGTTTCAAGAACATCTTAGTATCTCTCAATATGGTATGGCAATTCTCTAGAAAGCCATGTAGACTGCCTTCTACATAGAGAGGGGTTCAGTACACCAACCAGCCCCTGAAACAATGGGACGCATAGGTGGTGTAAATAGATCCTTATGGACCTTAGGCAGACCATATATACTTGCAACAACAGGATTAGTGACGTTAAAATACTTAAAAAGTGGTTCATCAATTAAACCAGTAATCAACAGATCGAAAATCAAGAAGGAAACTTTATCAGTGATAGCATTAACAGCAGGTTTAGAGATACATTGATAGGTCTGGGTGTTAAGTAAAAGTTTTTCCATTTGTTGAACATATAGATCTTTATCTAGTAAGACTATACCACCACCTTTTTCCGCTTGTTTAATAATCAGAGAGTGTAGATTTTATAATTCTTGTAGAGCTCTATGCTCATCTATGGTTAGATTACAAAATGAATGACTATTAGTAGATGAAGCAATCACTTCCCTAAAAGCAATTTCACAAGTATCAATAAACCTTTGAACCCCTGCTGGTGTTACTGGAACAAAGGTACTTGGTTGTTTATAAGTATAGTTCAGGTTACCTGCACTTGTTGAAAACAAACATTTTAAAGACAAACTTCTACCTAATAGTCTTAAGTCTTTTAACATCTCTGTTGAGTCTGCCTTCCGCGCAGGTATAAAGGACAGGCCCTTATTTAACAAACTGAGTTGTTCAGCATTCAGTTTAAGAGATGAAATATTAATAATCAAACCTGAGACTACATGCGTCTTCTTTTGGATAGAGGAACAGTTGCTTCCATCTGGTAGATCCTGGGTATTTGCCCGTTGTGTGAAAGACTCTTTGTGTGAGTCCTGAAGGGCAATGCTGTCTTCAACATGTAGTCACCCTTCTTGGACTTGTCTAAAAAACGCTAGTATCATTCCTAGCTTCCTGCATTCGAGTATCAGTAACTGTAGGAGTGCTAGAAGTATGTAGCATTACTGGAGATTTAGAGGAATGTGCAGCTGTCATATTATATCCAGATTTATCTCCAGTACCAACAGATGCCTTAGAAACACTAGATACAGAGGCTGAAACCTGGACAGCAGAATCACTATGTTCAGCGTTCAAAGGCACGAGCACTGTGGCAGCCTTGTCATCAGAGATAACGGAAATGGAACCGGAAGTAGAAGATCGAGCCACACGATCATTTGAAATATTATTATTAGAAGAAATGCCATTAGAAGTAACATTACCTTGGTTAGATTTATTTACAACTTCTCTGGGCCATGAAAAAACATTGTTCCTCGCAAAATCAGTTTTATCTCTGTTCAGTTTAGACAATTTAACAGTTTGTAGTTTCTTCTCATATGAGATTATATTGTCCTGCAGTTGACTCATTTTATTAAGAGTAATATCACATGGAAAACTTTCTGTAATCTTAGACTCCAGAGCAATAATCTGCGATTTTAGCTCTGCTTCTATGGGTGAAAAAAACTCCAATAAGAGTTCCATGTATTTAGAGCTAAATTGTAGATTGAGCTCTTGCCACTTACGAAGTAAGACAGGGTATGTATCTCCGTACGTAGGCATATTCAATATTCTCAGACCACGTGGAATAATCTTCGCTTCCAACGAAGCTTGCAAATGCAGCCGCTGCCATTGCAGCCTTTTATATCTATACATTAGATTCTCAAGATTTTTATAATGTTCGAAAAATTCTGGTAAACGTTGTTGAGTGGAGAGAGTGTCATCAATACAAATACATGAATCCATATTTAATAGTGGGTTGACTGGAATATCCAAAATTCTCAAAAAACGATGATGTTGTCCACTCATGGACTGCTCAATGGAAATATCCTCCATATACGCGTGTGCCCCTTGACCGAATAAAAACAAGTACAAGAAGAAAACGGCTGCGGGTAAAACCAGGGTGCAAAAGAAAAATCCAAATGTAGAAAAAATACAATGCACCGAGGTAACACACAATAACGTTTTAATAAAAACAAACAAACAAAATGGTAAGCGCTTTCACAGCTATCGTTGCTTCATCAGACATAACTAAAGTACAACTCAGTGCTTAAATAGATGCAAATAAAATCAATTAACATATCAATTATAGTTAATTAATGATGTCATACTTTAGGTTAGCAGCCACAAAGCATTCAACTCTGTTTTATATAGTAAAGTAGAAAGCTAAAACCAACATAAAGTATAAATAAAAAAGAGATGTATAAAAGTTCATGACAGCACCTGAGGACAAGACTTTTCTTAGTAAAGGAGTTCCCATTGATGCTATGGTGGTAGCAGCCGCCATCAAGAAGGAGTTATCCAAGACATCTAATATCCTCCTAACAAAGGAGTCCAGGATGATGGATAGGTACGGGAAGCGTACTTTTTCTTCAGCCACATTTACACTAAGATTGCTGAATTACCTTACTCATTTTACTCGTCTTCAGAGGGATCTCCTGAAAGAGTTAGGAGACACCCTCCAGGGTTCAGTAGCTCCGGGTTCCATGGATAAGGTTTCTGCGCAGCTCTCCACCCTTACTTCCATAGCTAACTCCTCCATGAGGCTGATCTCGTACACAGCAGATGGAGCGAGTAGGGCAGCCACAGCAGGAATATCCCTCAGGAGACATTCGTGAATGCGTCTTTGTAATTTTACAGAGTCCTTCAAGTCTTCCTTCACTAACATCCCCTTTGGTGGTTCATCTGTTTTTGGACCCCAAGTGAAGGAGACTTTGACTAGGTGCGAGCAGGAAGGGAAAACCTTATCTGCCGTCAGAGTCCGTTTTTCTCTCCCGTCTAGACCCTATCCCAAGGGTAATACAGGAGGGAAAATGTGGTTCTGTAAATCCCAAAAAAGGTTTCCTTCAGGCACAAGGTCAACCCTCCCCCAGAGGCAGAGGGGGACGATATAATGGAAGATGCCGCCTTCGTGACAGAGGAGGTCCGCAGCATCAGGGAGACAGAGAAACTTTCTCTGATCACCCCTTCCATCTCCCCTGAGGGGTTGCCCGACTGTCCGTCTCTGGAGGCAGTCGGGGATTATCTATCGCTGTACCTAAGTGCCTGGCTAACCATCTCCCAAGATCATTGGGTACACACCTTAATATCCAGAGGTTACCTGATCCCGTTTGTTTCCGAACCCCCAACAAACCGGTCTCTACCAAACGTACCACCCATCCAACTAGACCGTGCAACATCAGAGGTCATCTTGTTGCTGCAAAAAAGAGTCATCCAAGATGTCCCCACAGAGCAAGGAGGATCCGGAACTTACGCTCGATTCTTTTTAGTTCCAAAAAAGACAGGGGACTGGAGATCAATACTAGATCTCAGCAGGCTCAACAAGCATGTAAAGAAATTGAATTTCTAAATGGTCACTCTGCAGTCGATATTTCCCTTTATCTGGAAAGACAATCGGATGTACTCAATCGATCTCCAGGATGCGTACTACCACATCAGAATGGACAGGTGCTCCAGGAGACACGCTTCTGTCTGGGAGCTAGTCCTTTTCAGTTCAGAACACTGCCCTTTGGTCTCACTACAGCCCCCAGAGTACTTACCAAATGCATAGCAGTGGTAACGGCTTACCTGAGATGTCAAAGATTCCAGGTGTTTCCGTACCTAGATGACTGGCTCCTCACTGCTACCACCAAGCATCAACTCATCAGAACCAGGGACGAGACTCTATCCTTGTGCATCTAGGCATCACTGTCAACCTAAAAAAGTCAGTCTTATCTCCCTCGCAGCACATTGTATATTTAGGCTCAGAAATAGACACAACCACCATGTCAGTAAGGCTAACACCGGAAAGAGTAGAACCTCTACGCAGTCAAGTCAGATCCTTGCTAAACAAACAAAACGTTCAGGCCAGAGTAGTCCTTCAAGTCCTAGGGACTATGGCTTCCACCATCCCATTAGTTCCTCTGGCTCGTCTACACATGAAGATACTTCAGTGGCTGCTGTTTGCCCAATGGTCGATGCAAGACCTTCCATTGTCTCACCAGATTTTGATAACAAACACATGCAAAAAGGATCTGACATGGTGGTTGCACACAGAACAATGTATCTTAGGTCGTCCACTTGTTCCTCCCCAAGAGAAAGCAGTTTTGACCACGGACGCTTCCCAGATAGGGTGGAGGGGCATTATCTGGGAATGACCGTCCAAGGTACTTGGCAGAACCATGAGAACCACTTGCACATCAATGTTCTGGAGATGAGAGCAGTGCTATATACGTTGCAAGCACTTCACAGCTCCCTTCCCACCAGGACGATTGCGATTCAGCCAGACATGTCTGTCGTGTGGTACATAAACAAGCAAGGGAGAACCAAGTCTTACCTGCTTTGCAGAGAGGACTTAAGAGTTTGGAAATGGGGGATGGATACTCAACGCTTCCTGATAGCAACGCATATCCCGGGGAAATCCAACGTAATAGCAGACAAACTCAGCCGAGCAATTCTGATGCCTCACGAGTGGTCCCTGAATCCAATGGTTGTGAAAGAGATCTTTCACAGATGGGGCCAGCCTTGCTGCAGCCTATTTGCCACTCACCTGAACACCAAATGCAGCAGCTACTTTTACCTCATTCCCCATCTGGGGATGTCACCCAGGGATGCTCTAGTCCACGATTGGCCCCCGAGACTTCTTTATGCCTTTCCTCCTTTTCCACTCATCCCATAGGTAATACAGAAAGCAAGACAGTTGAGTTCCTTGATCCTCATTGCCCTGTACTGGCCTCGACAAGTTTGGTTTCCCTTCCTGTGGCCCTACCTTTTGTAGAAACCATGGATTCTGGATCCACTCAAATATGTCACTTGATACTGTTGACCAAGGTAGTTCAGGAATTTGGCTTAGCTGAAGTGACTCTTTTTGCAAATGCAGCTTTGTACTGCTGCACACTGAATAAGAACAAAGTACTTTATTTATTTATTTATTTATTTTTTTTTTTATTTTATTTTATTTTACATTTGTTGACCGGGATAGTCCAACTGGATACATGTCCATTTTCAGCGGAGGCCCGGGGAGAAAAGCTCCACAATGTCAGAAGGTTACATACATGTTCAATATTACATATTATTACATTTAGTAGTCCAGTTAAGGAGAAAGATATACAGTATATATCATAACAAAAACAATCTAGCAATAGCTATCCAAAAAAAAAATAAATAAATAATACAATGGTCCCTATACAATATTATAAAGCATGTTAGGTTAAATGACAATAGCAGCCTTTGAGCTTGAGTACTATACAATGTCAATGTTTATCAATGTCTTTTGCTACAGAAGGCCAAAATATTAGTCCTCTCACCCTTCTTTTGGTAGACTCGGAACCTGGATGGCCACGATGTAAAAGCTGAATGCATTCATGCTGTAAGGAAGTAAGAACAATAAGTTTTGGATCTTTGAGAATGACATTATCTTCCATCAGCATCTCATCTCTGCAAAGTAAGGTTGTACTTCTGGTGGTACACAGGATTGCTTTGATGGCCATCCTGCATTGATGAAGTGGTTGAGCTTTTGCAAAACTGGATCAGTCTTTGTATGATCTCTCAGCTTATCAAGTCTTGTGGTAGAAAAATTGCGGACTTCAATGACATCAGAGTCAAAATTCTGTGCATCAAGGTTTCTCTGGTATTTCTGGGTGATCTGGATAAGGTATCAGCCAGAAAACGTTGTTTACCCTTTGTATAGACCATTTTGAAATTGTAGTTTTGCAATTTGAGCATTGTTCTTTGTAGTCCTGCTGGAGTGCAATGCATAGACTTCTTTAAAATAGTGACTAGAGGTTGATGGTCAGTTTCTATCTGGATTGCTCAGCCATAAATATAATTATGTAACTTCGAACATGAGAACACAATTGCCAAAAGTTCCTTCTCAATTTGAGCATACTGCATCTCAGTTTGGGTAAGAGTTCTAGATGCATAGGCACCAGGTCTGCCCTCTTGAAGAGTAACTGCACCAAGACCAAACTTTGAAGCAGCACAGGAAAGAACTACTGGTTTGTGGACATCATAGTATCTTAATGTAGGTGGGTTAGCAATTTGCTGTTTGAGGTTATCAAATGCTCTCTGGTGGTGTTCTAAGCATGACCATGCAAATGTTTGCATGTAAGCTCCCTTAAAGGTACTGATAACTCATTAAAGTCAGAGATAAATTTGCCCAAATAGTTAACCGTACCAAGAAAACACTGTAAGGCTTAGACATTGTCTGGAGCTGGCATCTCAAGAATGGCTGCTTGCTTGGAAGAATCTGGTCGTAAGCCTGTACTGGTAAATAAATGACCTACATAAGTAACTTCTGGTAACTTGACTTTGCACTTCAGAGGATTGAGCTTTAAAGTCACTTCTCGCACTCTGTCCAAAACTTTACTGAGGATTCTGTCATGCTTTGCTTCACCATTACCTCCAACCAGTAAATCATCAACTATTGTAGCACATGGGTAGCCTGAAAAAATTTGCTCCATTACATGCTGAAAGACTTCACTGGCCGAATTTATTCCAAAAGACATCCTCAAGAATTTGTATCTACCAAATGGGGTACTGAATGTAGTCAGTAGTGAAGATCTGCAATCAAGCATCACTTGCCAAAATGAACTGTTTGCATCTAAGACAGAAAACAAACAGTGACATTTGGCATGAAGGTTGTAATTTCCTCGACTGCATGCATAGGATGATGAGGTGTTTGTAATGCCTTGTTCAAGTCTCTTGGGTCAGTGCATATTCTGATTTCATCTGAATTTTCTTATGAGCAGCTACCATGGATGAAACCTACTCATTTGGTTCTGTGACTGGACAAATCACATCTTGCTGCACCATTTTGTCTAACTGGACCTTGACTTTGTCTTGCATGGGTATTGGAAGTCTTTTTGCTGGTCTGACCACTGGACTAACCTCTGGGTCTCACTTCATGGAATACACAACTGGAAGTTTGCCTAGCTTGTCATCAAAAACATCAGCATACTCTGAGAAAATAGTATCAGTAACCTGGAACTGGGATATGTGCTTACGGGATGTACTTCTTTGGTAAAAGAAAGCAGTTTCATTCTCAAACTGTCTCTGAGACCTAATAATGACTGCACAGGTTTTCTAACTACATAAAATTTCAAGCTGTAATTGTTGCCAGCTGAATAGCATGAAAGCACTACTGAGCCTTCGGTTTGAATCTCTTCACCTCCATAAACAAGCTTCGCACAATTGCCCAAATTAAGTTGATAACAACTCTCACTTAAGCAAATGTTTCTGCTGACATTACATTACACTTTGAACCAGTGTCTTCTTTGAGCTCTGTGGGTTTACCATTGATCAGGACAGTGCAAAATACTTCATTCTTTAACAACAAATCTACTGCATTAACCTTTTCACCAACCACTGATACACCATCTACATAGAAAGTAGAGTTGCAGCTTTCTACATGATCAACTTGCTTTTTTGAGTGACCTTTCTCAATAACTGAATACGGCTTGCTTGATTTACAAATGTTTGAAAATGGTTCCATTTTTACACTTGTGGCATTGATGACCAAATGCTAAGCACTTCTCTCTTTTAGACTCATGGTTGGCTCTACAATTAGGACAGTTAATAAGACTTGGGTTTTGCTGTGACTCACTCTTATACTGTACTGAGCATGCCCTTTTGACTGAGCTAGTTTTGAAACTTGCTAGAAAGCTCTGGGGTTCTCCCTGCCACACTTACAGAGTTTGCTGCTGCCATGTGCTCAGGCCTGTTTCTGCTTGCCATGTGTTGCATGCTATCTACCTTTGCTCTAGATGCTGTTGAAACCATGCTCTTATCACTCGTAACCATACTTGTGTGCCTTTCTGTAAACTCCTGGATTTGATAAATCTCTGTGGCTTTGCTTAATGTTAATTCACTGTCACAAATCAAAATCTTTATCACTGCAGCACTGTTAACACCACACACAAGCCTGCCCTTTATTAACTCATCTTTCAAGTCAGCAAATCTGCACATTTTAGCCTTGTTTCTCAAGTCAGTGATATAAGCTGCAAAAGTTTCACCTGGCTTTTGGTCTCTTGTATAAAATAAGTGCCTCTCTAATGTAACATTTGTCTGAGTGTTGCACATTTCTCTAAATTTATGTTTTAAGCAGTCAGGGTCTTCTCTTGACTCAGCCCGTACCACAGTATGACGGTTCCCCCGCTCCTGCATGTACTTCTAGTGCATACACAAATGAACACTCCCTTTCAATGGCTTCTGACCCAGCTAAGTTAAGTAAAATGAATGTTAGGAAAAATATTGTATTCCTGCTTGAATACTGTCCAGTTCTATGTTATATTATGATCAAACACAATTAGACCTGGTCTGCGAAATGCCTTTGCCATATCAACACATAGTAATGAATGTGCTTGAAATTATGTACAAGCATACACACAAATATATATATATATGCCAACACTTGTAATTATGCCCAATAGCACAACAAACTCTGAAGCAATTGCACTTTGCCAAACAAGTCTCAGTAGCGCAAGAAGACTTTGAAATCACTGTACTTTACTTTGAAATCACTGTACTTTATGAATAAACTGTACACAATGGAAAAAGGTTAGCGTAAGAAACACTCGAGATGAATGCATTTTGCAAATAAACTGTACACAGCACAAGAACCTTTCAAAATAGCTGTACTTTGCAAAATAACTCTGTACAGTGTAAGAAACAACACTCTGAAATGGCGGCTTTCTGCAAATAAATGCAGAGCACAAGAAACTTTTCGAAATGGCTATACTTTGACTGCACTTTGCAATATAACTGTACTTTGCTCACAGCAAGCCGTTTGAAATAATTGCACCGAAATAAAGCACACAATGAGCAAACACTTTGCACACCCTGGAGACTTTGAACAACTCTAGTTATGCTTTGAATGGCTTCGGTCTATTCAAAATAGTAGTTTGTGTCCAAACACGGTCTTTCACTAAAAAAAATGTAGTCGCCTTGTTCTTTAATTTTAATTTGCCCTTTTATTGTACTTATTATGCCCTTATAATCTCTTGTCATGCTCATTATGCTTTTCTTGTGCCTGTTTTGCTTTAAACGTGCTCATTATGCAAACCAAAGGTAATTCTGGGCCCCATATGAATAGTTTTACTAGTTTTATCAAATATCCTGGTTTCGAACATTTTGTATAATTAATAATGCGGTTTGTGCCTTTCTTTTGCTTAATAATACATTTTTGGGCTACTTGTTTGATTAGTATTGCAGGTTGTGCTTATAAATACACCATTTCATTTTCTTTGCCAAATAAATAATTTGTGCAGTTTTCTTTACCTTTAGCTGCTTTCTGGCCCTTTTTCGTTTGTCTGTGCTTCATTTCACTCAACCTGCTTAGTCTGCTTCACCTTCAACTCTACATCTCATGGCTTAAAGACGTTGCTCTTCTAATCCCGGTTCTGACACCATGTCACTCATCTGGTCAGGATAAAACAGATGAACATTCATGCATTCTGTTATTACACGCAAACACATCAGAAATGAGGCTTTGTAACTTAAACTTAAATAAACTTACAAACTGACTACCACACTCGTACATGTTAACACTCTGGCTGTTCTCTCAAAATGGCACTGCTGCCTGCATGTGCTCAGTATTTATATGCATGTGCTACATCTGGAAATGCTTCTTAAAGGTACATACACACACTCTGATCAACAGTGTTTAAGTAAAATATTGTTCCAAACTGAAACTAGTTAACTCTGCATTTCATTCATAATGTCCCAGAAATTGGCTGTTTTGGTATGCATACATTTTCATGCACTAGAAATCATGTGCATTATAATTTTATCAGCTGTGCCACAGTGGAAGTTCTCTCCTCCTCCAAGGCTGACCGTACTACACACTACACCAGCCCCTTACTCCCCACCCCTTTGCAAGGCAATAGTAACACTCATCACCTGTTATGCTTCATCTAAGGTTATGAGTGTATGCTGCTGGTGAGAATCTGCCATGGCACAAAGTACACAGATTATTTTTCATGATGTTCCTTGCAGTATAATTTTAACTCCTGCCCATGCTCCTGACATTTCTTTCTTTCAACAGTGGTCCTGTGCTTGCTGCAACCCTCATCAGCGGACCGAGGGCTTGCCATTTTTTCCCTCTGATTTTGCTGCTACTCTGCTGTCTCTTTCAGGGTAACGGATGCATTGAAGTCCCGGAGCTTGTAGCGGTGAGTACTGGGTTTTGCCTGGTGCTCTTCTGCTTGCTTGCACAAAAAGTGAAGTCACAGGTGTCACACACCTTGGTAGCTCTTGGCAGCTGCTCATCGGGATCAAAAGTACAGTTGTGGGGTGGTGGTTTGTCTACACTTCTTTTGCAGCTGCTACTGTTGGCCATGCTTCTTAACAGGAAACAGAGAGAGGAATGTATGATCTGCAGTTTACGGCTTCTGGTCCTTCTCAGGCTTACTATATTCCTTAGTCCTTTACTTATGGAGCGTGTATTCTCTCAACGTGTGTGTGTGTGTGTGTGTGTGTGTGTGTGTGTGTGTGTGTGTGTGTGTAGAAAATGATGCAAGGAGATGCGAGAGTGTGTGTGTTTTTTCTTAAGGATGCCTGTAGTTTGTGTGTGTGTGGAGAAAATGATGTAGGGAGATGCAAGAGTCTGTGTTTGTGTGTTTAAGGCTGCTTGTAGTACAGTGCATCTTGCTCTGTCCATCTGTGTTTCTGTCATGACTTTGTGGATGTGTCCCTTGCTGACCAGAAGCTCATCATTTTTTCTGCTGTCTCGCGAGAGCATGACAGAACCACAGAGGGACAGAGCCAGAAAGCCAATTTCAATATAAAGCATTCTAAAAAGTCTGTATACCTTTAGCATGTACACCTTGCTCACCTGTCTAGTACCTAGAAGTCAGCTGCAAAAGAAAAACCCGAAAAGTGCTTCACAGCATCAATTGTCTGGAGAAAAGACCGACAAAGAGCCAAGATGATCGGTAGCTGCCGTAAGAGTTAAAATGCAACAAATCTGCAGGAACAGTTCCTCGTCTTCACCCATGGACGTCTTGAACAGTTAGCCAAGTTGGTGCTCAAGTGGTTAGAGTTTACTTCAATTAAATGTAAAGGTGACAGCAAGCAGTAACACAAAATAACAATTTCACCAAATCCCCAATCTTGGAAGTACTGGATCCAACTAAATGGTATAGCTCAACATTTTACATTGAGTAATATCTGTGAACAGTAACCACTTCATCCAAGATGTTAGCTTTATTTTCACCATTTTTGTTATCAGGTTTATTGCTGTTCATTTCTTCAGGCACACTTTCCTACAGCTTTACGAAGTGCAAGGAGCTCACAGACTGACCCCAGACAATGGAATGCCACAAACGAGCAGTTCATGTCTGACTTTATTACTTCTGACTCACTTCAAGTGGGATGCTGAGTGACCACAAGCGGTCTTCTGTTGCAGAGACTGTGCACACACCTCAGAGACCCAAATATGCGTGAAGAGCAAAGATGTTTCCCTGTATCCAACAATGAGTGGTAACATCAGAGTAGGAGCCCAGCCAGAGCCAGCAGGGATGAGTGTCTGGGACTAAAGGCAGGAGTACTAGAGGATAATGATTTCCACTGTGTCAGACTTTAACGCTAATGTTTATGTTGTGTGTGTAGGGAGGAAATGATGTAGGGAGATACGTGTGTGTAGGATATGATGTAGGGAGATGCGAGACTACATGTGTGTTTTCGCTTCAGCCCACTAATTGTGTGTGTGTGTGGGGGGAGGAAAAGATGTAGGGAGATGCAAAAGTGTGTGTGTGTGTATATACATGTCTGTATATCTCTGTGTTATTCTTAATGAATCCGGTGTGTTTGTGTGTGTGTGTGTGTAGTCTTTAACTAGCAAGACAATATAAAATATTGTTCCTTTGTCATTATTACAATGCTTTTTATTGAAGCTGGCTTAGTGAGATGCGTTTTTTTCCAGTGTCTCATGAAAGCGTAACAGAACCACACAGAGAGACTGAGCTACAAACCAATTTCAATAAAAAGCATTCTTATAATAAAAAAAAAGACAAGGATTTTAATACGGTATCTGGTGCAAAACACTCACTATCTCAATGGGATGCCCAACTTCAAACAGGATTTGCTACCATTGACTGTGAAGGAATCACAAAAATATAATGGCCATATGGCACTTTGACAGATCCTGCCTCCCAACAAACCATATCAATAATCAGTCAGTAGTGATCCTATAACAGCTGTTTCCTTTCATAAATCCCCTGTCCCCAACGTTTTGTGCAAAAGCATCAAGGTGGAAACCAGGTATATTATCAGACTGTGACAGCAAAGGCCCTCCAAAATGCTGGAATTACTACCTGTGTTTAAGAGGCCATATTTCAGTTCTCTGAAGAAAACAATTCACAATAAAAAAATCATGAACTTCTAATAAAGTATTTTAGTACAAAATGCACACATGCTGTCCCAGCAGAATGTGCCCCTGCTGAGATATTACAATACCTTTCACTTTGAATGAATCACAGAAATGTAACAGCCATATTGCTGTTTAACAGCCTCCCAAAAAATCATATGAATTGTCAGTCAGAAGTGATCCTGTAATTACCATTTGCTTTCACACATCATATGCCCCTCAAAAATGATACCCACATTCTGTGAACTTTTAATGTCTTACTGAGGAACAAAAAACAAAACAAGAAAAAACATAATAGATACAGTATCATATTTCAAATTTCTGCTATTAGACTTATTCACTGACCCCAACAAGCCATATATCTGATATTGTCATTTTCATTCATTCCTCAACTGATGGGTATCAGATACGACTTGGATCCAACTTGGCCCTTCTACCACATCCTCGGATCCAAACTCTTGAGCTTTTCCCTTTACCCATGATACCCCATCATCCTAACATACCTCAGATCTCATTTGCTGCCAGTTAGCTACAGCCGCAGATCCTCTGGCTGTCGAGCTTTTGGGTGAATTCATAATTGGAATGGTGGGTTTTGCAAATATTTTCTATCTAGATTGGTCCTTCTGATTCCTTTCTCTCACCTACCTCCCTTGGTTATTTCCCCTACCGTGATTTTCTGTGCGGTTGTTACTGATTGCTCTGTACTTCTCTTAATACCATTTCTGATATTTTGTTATCTAAGATTTTTCTTCTACTCCCCTTTTAGAGTATTTCTTGCCTACTATTGTTGGTAGCTTTCGTTTTCTATCTTACTAATATAAAAAAGAAGAAGTTTTGTTGGTTATCGTCTTTCTGTAGCTTTGCTCTTAGTTTGGCCAGTATGGCTGATAAGCCAGCACCGCGTGTGGTAAAAAAGCATCAGTTTAATGTGCAAATATACACATAAACTAGAAAATTAATAGCACGTAACTACAAAAATTTCTAGGTACAAGGTAGCAACCCAAAAACACCTGATCCAAACCGGTTTTGGCCAGATTGCCTTCTTCAGTGAAGTGCTATGAATGCTGAGTTTACAAGACCCACTTATAAAGTCATAAAGCCAGCCCACCCAAATATCCCATTGGATAATACTTCATACATTAATAATGTTCATTCAAACCTAGGGAGAACAAACCCACCGATTTAATTATCCATTTCCTCTCTTTAATATGGAGTGCCAACTTAATTTGTCCCTGCATTCACCCTTAATACAATCTATAGTCGTGAACCTAAATGTTTCATGTGTGTGCTTTAAAGTATGTTTATAAAGTGCATTGGACTGCGTCTTATTTCTGATATCACTGATGTGCTCACCTATTCTAAATTTCAGAGGACGTGACGTTTGCCCTATATAAAAGGCAGAACATGAACAGGTGGCCAAATAAATCACCCAAGAGGTACTACAATTAGCAAAAAAGTTAATATTGTACACATTAGGTGTACTTTGGCTGGTGAATTCAGTAATTTTAAAGACCCTGTGACAATGTGAGCAATGCCCACATGGCATACAGCCCCTCAATATGTCACCTGTAAGCATCCTTTGAGCATACAAATACAGATATTGTTTTTTAGGTTCCTGAACTGTAAGTTGTGTCAAGTCCGAATTGGTAATGATACCCTCTTCCTTGGCTTCCCTTAAAAAAGTGTCAATGGCCAATTTGAACCCCTTAGTAGGATCCAAGGGCATCCATGTATAGTACCTGCCATCCTTAAGTTGTTTATGGGCCTCAGCCTGGTAGGTGGCCGAATCTTGAACCACAACCGCCCCTCCTTTATCTGCTTGTGAAATTACAATATTACTGTTGTTCTTAAGTTTATCAATACATTGCATCTTATTACAGGTAATGTTATTGGAAAATGAAAAATCATTGTAGTTATTGAAATGGAAATCTTTGAGAACATTGTGTAAAAAGAAACAGTAGGTGACATGGGAGGCATGAAAGTAGATCTTTGAAATCTAAAGCCCACAGATGTATTGGGTGCACTGACTTCAAAAAATAATATGAGATTCAACAAAACTTGAAAAGTCTCAAGTGCCAAACGTTAGTTCTAAGATGTTTCATGCATTTAGTAAGTTAAAGGATTGCATAGACTGACAGGGTCATCCTCAATAGGACAAGAGCCCATAGGAACATTGTCTGGTCCTAATCCAAACACCTCCAAATTGTTCCTATCCCATGATAGACCCTTAATAAGGGAGGCCAAATCCATGATTAATGAAAACCAAACAATAATAAAAATTATCAGCAAATAAAGGTTCA
Source organism: Protopterus annectens (assembly GCF_019279795.1). Lineage (NCBI taxonomy): Eukaryota > Metazoa > Chordata > Ceratodontiformes > Protopteridae > Protopterus > Protopterus annectens. The sequence goes on from NC_056739.1 coordinate 1,381,277,173, forward strand.
ATGAAACAGAAAGCTAGTAGAGACTAGGCTTCCAGTTTCTAAAAAACAGGTTTAATTCTGTCAGACTGACACACACACACAAGCGCTTTCACAAATAGCTTCTTCAGGTGAATAAAGTGCAGTTGCAAGAACACCCTTTATATAACAATTAATTATGATCACATGACTAATAGTAATTAATCTTAAAGCAACCTTATTGTATCATAAAAAGTTGTAATGCACTCCAGAGATATAACAGTAAAATACCAAATTCATACAAAGCATATTAAATGCATAAATACAGTACTTACAATATATATCTGTAGTAAAAATATACTTAAAACTCATTTTCTCAGGGGTCTTGCCTTAAGTAAAGGTTTGATAACGACATGGTCATTAAGTCCATGTCCCATATCTGCCCTGAATCTGATAATCCACTCAGCTTTGAGTGTTTCAGTTCTTGTTCTAATGTCACCACCTCTCATATTTTCAAAACATCTTCCTAATGCTTCTTCTTTTGGCTTTTTTATGGTTAGGGGTTGCCACAGTGGATCACCTGTTCGCTCATGATTGGCAGTGGAGTTTTACAGTGTCGAGTTGCCAGCCTGGTGCCCAACCTTCCACAGAAGGCACACACATGCACACACTCACACCTAGGGCCAATTTAGAGTGTCCAATTTACCTACAGCATGTCTTTGGGATGCGGGAGGAAACCGGAGCACCCGAAGGAAACCCACGCAACCACAGGGAGGACATACAGACTCCACACAGAAGGCACCCCAGCTGAGAATCGAACCGGAGAACTTAAAATTGTGCTGTGAGTTGGTCTCTGTTACATGTTTGGCCAGAGCATTATGTAAACTCTGTTTCTTAATGTGATATAAATGCTCTCTAATCCTAAACTTAAATTGCCTATCAGTCTTCCCTACATAAAATTTACAACAGACTTGGCAAATGGCTAAGTACACTAAATGTAAAGTATCACAAGTGGCAGATGTCCTAAAATAAAATATTTCTCCTGTATCTGGATGCACATATCTAGTCTCTTCTGAAATATATCTACAATATTGACAGTTTCTGCAGGCCTTTGTCCCTTCTATGCATTGTACTTTATTAACATCTCTCGTAGTGCATAACCTTCTTTTTAAGGATTTCTTATTTTTGAAGGTGAACTGTGGTTTAGTATCCAGGTATCTGCTAACCTGTTCATCCATCATTAGAATATCCCAGTATCTATTAAATATGCCTGTATATGCTCGGATATTCCTGGAGTAACTAAGGCACATCCTTAATTTCTGGAGGATATGTCTCCTAGTTTATTGTGCACTGGTAGTAGGATGAGTATGTTCTGAGAAGAAAGGTTTAGCCCTAGCTCCTCTAAGTCTAGCTACCTGGCTTATGTTAGTTCTTACAAATTCAGTTTCATATCCTCTCTGTATAAACTCTTCTTCTATTTTGCCCATCTGTCTACTAAATTCTTCATCCTGTACATTAAGTCTAGATAATCTATATGTCTGATTTTGCATGACATTTCTAAATATAAAATTAGGATGCATGCTTTCTCTATTCAGCATGCTATTGACATAACATTCTTTTCTACAAAGTTTGGTACATAGCTTGAGATTCCGATCCCTAAAAATTGAGACATCCAAAAAATTAATGTCTGTGTAGGACCAATTCATAGTAAACCTCAAATAAGAGGTAGTGTGATCAATAAAGTGATGAAATTCCTTCAGTAGATCAACTGACCCCCTCCAAATGAGGAAGAGGTTGTCCATATATCTACGAAAGAACACAATGTTACAACTATATGGACCTTGAACTAAATTATTGGCTTCCCATTCTGCCAATACTGCATTTGCGTAGGTGTTAGCACATGAGGTACCCATGGCTACCCCATTGCATTGCCAATAGATCTGTTTGTTAAATAAAAATACATTATTCTCAAGTACTAGTTTAAGTAAAATTTGAATCAGTCCCACTTTATTAACATCTAAATCCAAGGCTTCTAATTGTGTAGTGATACTTTCTTATACCTATGCCATTTGGTATCACTGTAAAAAGTGATACCACATCTAAGGTAACTAGTAAATACTCTGGAGGAATGTGACCTCCTTTGGTCTCTTGGTACAGGTCCCTTAGGAATTGCTCTGTATCTTTTAAAATGTATAAAGAGCTGTCTATAAGGCAGCATAGGCACTTTTCCAAGTAAATGGATACAGATTCTGTACACCAATTCCTACCTGCAACTATAGGTCTTATAGGTGGCTTAACAAAACTTTTATGAAGTTTAGGAAGTCCCTGGATAATAGGTACTGTGGGATGCTTCATGTTAAAGTATTTAAATAATTCTTCATCTATTTGCTGTGTTCTTTTCAGTTCATATAATTCATGTTCTATTTTCTTAATCATTTTGTTGACATCATACTGAGTGATACTAGTGTAAAAATTACTATCATTCAACATGTTGATCATACTTGTATCATAGTCAAACTTATTCATAACCACTGTCTGTCCTCCTTTGTCTGCTGGTCTGATCATAATATCAGAATTTTTTGTAAGTCACATAATGCTTGGTGTTCGCTTTTAGTTAAATTGTACCTATTACTTGAATATTTCCTTCCCTTATGTAAGCAATGCGCTCTATATGCCTCATCTATGCACATTTTTTCAAAAGCATGCACCAAAGGATTCAATTTCGGAACAAATAAGCTAGGTTTTTTTAAATACATTGAAATTACTATGCATGTTCAAATCATCATTAAACATCATTTTTAGCATTAAATTTTGTGTAAACTGTTTAATGTCCAGCACAACATCTGTGATATCAGTATCTGAAGTAGGAATAAAAGATAGTCCCTTGTTTAGCACATTAAATTCATTAACCGTTAAAGCATGTGACGATATATTGGCAACTAATTCTTTACCTTCATAAACTTTTGTTATGGTGTAAGGACTCACCATACCTGCCTCGTGCTTCCTCTTCCTTCTGGTGATGCTCCTTCCTCTCTGCGAGTCCCTGTACTGTACTCCCCCTCCTCGACCTCTGCCTTGTGGGGAGTGGGAAAGTCAGAGTGGGCAATACGGGTATGGGTCGAAAAGGTGAAGGTTCTGTGGAACTTCCATTTCTGGAAGAATAAGCCGAAACAGCAGCTTCATCTTCCGTTCTGTGTACTTCTACTGTGGTGAGGAAAGTGTTCCTTCTGGCTCCAAGCTGCACAGTATTCTCCGACGTGGATGACGTCATTGCGTTGCTGTGTATTCGTCTGGTCACTCCTCCTTCATCTTGAGCAGTTCCCTGATTCGTTGATACATCGGCCTTCGCCTCATCATTGGTTCTTACATCCTCCTCCTGCATCTGTCTTAAATGAGCATTATTAATAGGTAGAATCGGGTCACATGGCCAGGTGAACATATTGCCACCCCGGAAATCTTGGCGATCCCTTTGTAGTTTCTTCAGTTTAATCTGAATAAGTTTCCTTGCATATGACTGTGCATTATCAATAATTTCAACCAAATGTTGCAATATGTCAGTCCTATATTTTTCACTTAAGGTGTTACACTTGTTTCTAATAGTACTAGTCATTACTTCTGCTTCCCTGGTTGCCGATTGTATTAGCAGCCAAAGGTAGCTTATACTCGTAGCTAAATTCAGTTTCTGCCATTCAGTAAGCAGAGTCTCATGACAGTTAATTTGGGCGGGCATTTTCAAAATCCTAAGCCCTCGAGGGACAATATTTTCTTGTACACATATTTCTAGATGAAATTTCTCATATTGCGACCTTTTGAGTTTAAAGAGGTCTTTCTCTAATGAGAGTAATTCAGTCTTAAGCATTAGAAAATCAACATTTGGTAAATCAATCCTCTCTTCATGTAGGACACTATTTATTAAAGGGTTAGTGTTCTCACTTACCCTAGATATAAAATGTTCCACAGTAAAATCTATACAGGCTTGTTTCACAACAGGATTGTACTCCAGTTCTATTTCTTCAATTTCGGTAGCCATAATCCTGAATTTGTTGGTAAAAATAATAAGAAATATATCAGCAAGTAGAAACAAACCAACACTGTTCAGGGATCTCCACTATGTAGCAAGTAAATTCAAGAAGTTTCAATAAAACACAGAGCTAGTAGAGACCAGGCTTCTAGTTTCTAAAAAACAGGTTTAATTCTTTCAGAATGACACACACACAAGCGCTTTCACAAATAGCTTCTTCAGGTGAATAAAGTGCAGTTGCAAGAACACCCTTTATGTAACAATTAATTATGATAACATGACTAATAGTAATTAATCTTAAAGCAACCTTATTGTATCATAAAAAGTTGTAATACACTCCATAGATATAACAGTAAAATACCAAATTCATACAAAGCATATTAAATGCATAAATACAGTACTTACAATATATATCTGTAGTAAAAATATACGTAAAACTCATTTTCTCAGGGGTCTTGCCTTAAGTATCAGTTAAGTAATGATCTTTTGGGCCTGCAGCAGACCCTAAAAGACAAGAAAACAAAGAAATTCAGTAGAGACCTTGGTGATTATGAAAGGGGTAAACCCTTTGAATACCCCAAGAATGTGAAGTTTAATCTCTCTGATAGGAAACCCTCGATGTCCAAGAGAAAAAGACCCAAACCTATTCTGAAAAGGAATAGAGATACCCCGAGTTACACTTCTGGCGAAGAATCCTCCTCCAATACAGATATGGATGCATACCACACAGTTTAGTTACCTGATCCAAAAAGAAGTAATCTGAGACACCCTTTAGGGCCAGGACTCGCAGAGGGGGGAGGAAACACAAACCCCATAATCAGTCTAGAGGGACTACTCAAGTTGATGAAGCAACAAAAGTTCCTTGTATGAATGTACATAATATATCTTTAGTGGTCCTATCTGAAACAGAAATAAATGTTTTGAATAAATGTTTAAGTTTTGTGCCTGTTTTTTTGTCCTTGAACATTCTTTTGCTAAAGATGTTATGGATTTTTGTAGATTGCTGAATCTCAGATTATTTTTTGAATACAGTGCGCCCAATACATCTGTGGGCTTTAGATTTCCCAGATCTACTTTCATGCCTCCCATGTCACCAACTGTTTCTATCTTTTTACATAATGTTCTCAAAGATCTCCATTTCAATAACTGCAATGATTTTTCCTTTTCCAATAACATTGCTTGTAATGAGATGCAATGTATTGGTAAATTTAAGAACAACAGTCTTCTTCTTCTTTCGGCTTTTCCCGGTTAGGGGTTGCCTCAGCGGATCACCATCCGCTCATGATTGGCAGTGGAGTTTTACAGTGTCGAGTTGCCAGCCCGGCGCCCAACCTTCCACAGAAGGCACACACATGCACACACTCACACCTAGGGCCAATTTAGTGTGTCCAATCCACCTACAGCATATCTTTGGGATGTGGGAGGAAACCGGAGCACCCGGAGGAAACCCACACAACCACAGGGAGGACACGCAGACTCCACACAGAAGGCACCCCAGCCGAGGATCGAACCGGAGAACCTCTTGCTGTGAGGCAGCAATGCTAACCGCTGCACCACCATGGCCGCCCAAACTTAAGAACAACAGTAATATTGTAATTTCACAAGCAGATAAAGGAGGGGTGGTTGTGGTTCAAGATTGGGCCACCTACCAGGCTGAGGCCCATAAACAACTTAAGGATGGCAGGTACTATACATGGATGCTCTTGGATCCTACTAAGGGGTTCAAATTGGCCATTGACACTTTTTTAAGGGAAGCCAAGGAAGAGGGTATCATTACCAATTTGGACTTGACACAACTTACAGTTCAGGCACCTAAAAACAATATCTTTATCTTTTGCCTAAGATACATAAGGACCCTGTTTGTCCACCAGGTAGACCTATAGTGTCAGGTAATGGCTCCCTTTCAGAACCCCTTTCAGAATATTTGACTTATTGTTTGAAACCATTATTGGCCCTGGTCAGGTCATGCATCCAGGACATGACACAATTTTTGGGGATTATATCTGATTCTCAGTTGGAAGCTGATTGGCTTTTGTGTACCCTGGATGTTACATCCCTTTATACCAACATCCCACATTGGGCTGGTTTGATGGCCCTGCAATATTGGCTGGATTTATCGGAATTATATAGACATGAGTTCAACACCTTCTTAGTTAGTCTAGCGGAACACGTGTTGACTAAGAATGTTTTCTACTTCCAGGACCAATGTTTTTGCAGATACAGGGAACAGCTGTGGGTGCTTCCTTTGCACCCATATATGCAGATCTCTTCATGGCCTGTTTAGAAGAGGAATTAATTTACAACTCCAGACACAATCTGTATATTGATGAAATAGATATCTGGAGGCGTTACCTCGACGATTGTTGGCTTCTTTGGAAATCGGATGTTACTTACCTGGAGGATTTCATGACCCATCTTAACGAAAACAAATGGGGCATTGAGTTTAAAGTTAGTTTCAGTAAAACTGAGATCACCTTTTTGGATGTCCTGGTTAGTCAGAAATCAGACAACACTTTAGACACTCAAATCTATAGGAAATTTCCTCAATACAGTTCACTCCTTCATGCTAGTAGTTTCCATCCACAGCATGTGATCCAGAATATGCCTAAATCTCAATTCCTCCGTGTCCGAAGAATCTGCTCTGATACCCAGATCTATCATCAACATAAACAGGATCTTATCTCTCGTTTTCGGGATAGGGGCTATCCAACTGGTGACATTATGGGGGCATGCAAGCGGGCTACGGGTCAGGACAGACCCAATCTATTAGAATATTGGAGGAGATCTTCAGGAAACAATTCCTTAATTAGATTTGTGACAACTTTTGGCAGAAATACCAATGCCTTTATGCGGACCATCAATAGACATTGGAATATCTTGATGGGGGATGAGAGACTTGCAAGTTTTTTGGGAGATAGATGTCCTTTTTTGTTTCGGAGGGGTTGCACTTTAGGTTCACATTTGTCTCATTACAAAGGAACTGGCCATAATAGGGATTTGTATGTTCAAAGGATGCTTACAGGTGACATACTGAGAGGCTGTATGCTATGTGGGCATTGCTCACATTGTCACAGGGTCTTTAAAACTACTGAATTCACCAGCCAAAATACACCTAATGTGTACAATATTAACTTTTTTGCTAATTGTAGTACACCTTGGGTGATTTATTTGGCCACCTCTTCATGTTCTGCCTTTTATATAGGGCAAACGTCATGTCCTCTGAAATTTATAATAGGTGAGCACATCAGCGATATCAGAAACAAGAGACAGTCCAATGCACTTTATAAACATACTTTAAAGCACACACATGTAATGTTTTGGTTCATGACTATAGATTGTATTAAGGGTGAATGCAGGGACAAATTAAGTTGGCACTCCATATTAAACATTAAAGAGAGGAAATGGATAATTAAATTGGAGGGGTTTGTTCTCCCCAGGCTTGAATGAACATTATTAATGTATGAAGTATTATCCAATGGGATATTTTGGTGGGCTGGCTTTATGACTTTATAAGTGAGTCTTGTAAACACAGCATTCATAGCACTCCACTGAAGAAGGCAATCTGGCCGAAACCGGTTTGGTTCAGGTGTTTTGGGATTGTTTTTATTTATTTATTTATATGTGTTAACCGGGAGTGTCCGACTGGACGTAGGTCCATTTTCAGCGGAGGCCCGGAGAGAAAAGCTCCACAGTTAAAATAAACAGACAGTAGTTACATTGGATTACATAGCGTTTAACAATTTAACATAGCAATTACTTACAACATATTTACAGATGAAGAACATAGTACATCAGTAGACAACTAGAATCTTTATCTGTGAAGTACATAATAGACATTAACAAATGTTACAAATAAGAAGTTCCTGCTGTATAATAAGTACTAGGCTTATGAGCATCTGAGCTTGCTATAATCAAAGTAGTTAGTGGAGTGGAAAGAAAGGTAGTGGTTGGATGGGGTGGGTGATATTAGAGTGGGAGTTGCAAGGGCATAGCCAGCATGTTTTTAGGTGCGCTTTTAGTAAAGCTTTGGAGTGGGTGCATGATGGTACGGAGGTAATTGTGGGTGGGAGGGAGTTCCATAATTTGGCTATGGTGCAAGAGAATAGTGCTTCACCTGCAGAGTTATTGGCTTTAGTGATCTGCAAGTGATTTTTGTTGCTGGATCTTAGTGGTCTGGTGATGCAATAGGGTTGGAGTAGATTCTGGAGGGATGGGACATTTAGTGGATGGTTTACTAGTTTGTGGGCGAATTAGAGTTGATACCATTGAAGGAAGTGAGGGAGTTCAAGCCAGCCCAGTTCAGCAAGTGAGAGACAGTGGTGACTATGGTAGGATGCCCATGTGGCGAATTTGGCGATTTTGTTGTAGCAGGTCTCTAGCTTGTTTAGATCGCATTGCCTTAGGTTGGTATATATTGGAGAGGCATAAAGTAGGGTGGAGATAAGGTGGGAATTTGCTATTGAAATCTTTGCTGCTTTAGTGAGAAGTTGCTTATTTCTGTATAACGCTCCTAGTTTTTTGTGGACTTTTTTATAGTCATGGATATCTGAATGTCAAATTTTAGTTTATTGTCTATTTCCACTCCTAGCAGTTTGGTGTGTTCAGTTGGGTATATAGTGGTGTTGTATTTTGCTGTTATGTTAAAGTGAGAATTGTTTTGAGTATGTTTGGTGGGTTGGAAGATGAGTAGTTTAGTTTTGTTTGAGTTGAGTATTAACTAGGCATTGGATAACCAAGTTTCAACAGAGGAAAAGGCTTCCTGTGTTGCAGTTTGGGTAGGGACTGGGCTGAGCAGATGATGGTTGAGTCATCTGCGTATTATATGAGTGTGCCATGTCTGGTGGCAGAGGCTAGATTATTGGTGAAAACAGAGAAGAGTAGGGGTCCAAGGATGGATCCTTGGGGAACTCCTATGGAGACAGGTAGTTGGGGAGATATGTCATTCTGCCATACAACGGATTGTTGGCGGCCAGACAGGTAACTCTGAAACCAGTTGGTGACTGACTGAGAGAAGGATAGGTTATTGAGGATAGAGATAAGTTGTTTGTGTGGGACCATGTCAAATGCTTTAGATAGGTCTAGGAAAGTAGCAGAGGAGAGATAGCCATTGTTTTTATGCTGAAGAATAGTGTTAGTAAAGGAGAGTAAGGCAGTGGTGGTGCTATGGTTTTGTCGGAAACCATTCTGAGTATTGGAAAGGAGGTTGTTAGTAAGGAGGTAGTCTGAGACCTGAGAGTGTATGCATCTCTCTAGTATTTTGGAGAGTGGAGAGAGAATAGCTATGGGGCGGTAATTGGTTAGTTCTGTGGAGGGTCTGCCTTTGTGGAGGGGAATTATATGTGATACTTTCCACAGTGTAGGAACGTAACTTTCTGACAGAGATCGGTTAATCAAGATGGATACTGGGTAGGCCAGAGCATCAGCTGTGATTTGTAGGTATTCACTTGGGAGGTTGTCTGCTGCTAATTTGGTGGGCTTAAGTTTAGTTAAGAGTTTTTTTATGTTGGAGGTAGGTACAGGAGAAAAACAGAAGGCAGTGGGGAGATTACTAGTTGAAAGTGTGGGTTGGAGGGGAGGGGGGTTGTGTTGTTTAACTAGTGATAGTATGGTTTGTGTGAAGTGTGTGTTGAATGAGGTAGCAATATTTTCTGAGGACTGAGGGATGTTAGGAGGAGGGGTACTGACTTTACCTGGGTGCAGGATGGAGTTTATGGAGGACCAGAATTGTTTGGGGCTGTGTTGGGAGGAGTCTAGGGCAGACTGGTAGTATTGGAATTTGTCCTGTTTTATTAGCTTTTTGACTCTATTGCGTAATTCTAGGAATTTCTGTCTAGTTGAGGGGTTTTGCGCCAGTGCTCCCAGGCTTTATCCCTGTTTTTCATTTCTGACTTAGTGGTTTTCTGTAGCCATGGGGAGAGTTGTGCTTTGGTTCTGGAAAGTCTTATGGGGGCATGGTAATTAAGGATGCTCAGGAAGGTAGTATTAAAAAATTCAACTGCGTCATCAAGACTGAGGTACTTTAGTGGATGCCAGTTACATTCTTTGAGGGATGAGATGAATGTGAGTGGGTTAAAGTTTAGTTTTTTTACGTATTTGATGGTAGATGACAGATTTAGCTTGGTATAGGTAATTTTTGAGTAGTAATGTTGGGGAGTGATCACTGAGGCTATCTGATAAGCAGCCTGTTATATATGACTGGGGGCTCTTACTGACTAGTATCCAATCCAGGGTAGTGTGCTTGCTGGAGTTTTTATTTATCCTGGTTGGCGACTGGACTAGTTAGGTGAAGCCATGAAGGTTTACATGATGGGTTGGATGGTTGCCAGAACAGGACTGCCAGGCAATATTGAAATCACCTAAAATGATAGTTTCTTGGGGGAGATGGTGGGTAGACCAGCTGAGGAGGTTTTCTAGTGGAGGAATGTTTTGACCAGGTGGGAAATATCATCCAATTATGTTGATGGTTTTGTATTTGGTTTATTTTGAGGTTGGTATATATTATTTCTTCATTGCCTATTTGTGGAGCTGATGATTTTAAGATCTGGATGTTTAGATGCTGTTTAAATATTATAGCTACACTGCCTCCTTTCTTGTTTAGCCGGTCTACTCTTAGTATGCCGTAACCTGTAGGGAGTATTTGCTCACTGTTAATGTGAGGTTTTAGCCAGGTTTCTGTCAGGATGACTATGTTTGGGGAGTACAAGTCTATGGTGGCATGGAGTTCATGGACTTTGTTGGATATACTTCTAATATTTAGGCTTAGTAGAAGGAAGTCACTTGGCTTTCTATTGGCTGTAATATAGGAGAAGTTGTGGTTTCTGCACCCTGCACCTAGGAATTTTTGTAGTTATGTGCTACTAATTTTCTAATTTATGTGTATTGTTGCACATTAAATTGATGCTTTTTTACCACATGCGGTGCTGGCTTTCTTTTTCACTACGCCATTGGATGTTTTGGAGCCTTTGCACCTGCCGTACTTGCGGATTTTTCCCGATTTTCACAGTATGGCTGATAAAACTACCAGCATAAAATACCAAACTCAGATAGCTACAGGGAATGCATATACTGTTTAGGAGCTGCACATTTAGACATTGACTGCTCCATTTACACTGGTTTCAGCTGCAGGGCACTCACAGACAGGAGGAACAAACTTGTATTGAAGGGTCTTCTCCCTTTCATTTCTTCTTCTGCTTCAGCTGGGGCTCAAACCCCCCCCAAAGAAAACTGATATGGGAAAGCCTTACTTGGCTCCCAAAGATAAAGACTCTCATAAGAGGTCATCGTATCTCACATCTTCTTCAGCTACTTCCTCAGAGCTGTCTGCTAATATATCAAAAAATGACAGATCCAACAACTTTGAATCCCTCTTCTTTGAAATCAAAATTACGTTGTATCCAGTCACCTCTTCCCCTACCAGATCTGGTCACATCCTGGCTCCCTTCACCTTTTGTAGAAGAATCCCCCAATGCATTCTAGATCTCCATCTTTGACCTCTTCTCTCAGGTCTTTCAGGAGTTTATTAGAGGCTGACATAGATAGGATGATGAGGAAGTTCCTCAGAGCTCAGATCCAGTGGGGGGTACTCCCGTCTCTGTCTCCATTCAGATCCGTGAGCTGATCTATGACTATTTCCCCTTTGGTCTCTTCTTCTGTGATCCGACCTACTATTTTGGATCCCTCTGATCTGAGACCACTTGAGGTGTCCTCATCAGATCCAAAGAAAATCTGCTCATTGACTCCAGTTACTTTCCTGAGTCATCCAGCTCCAAGCCTTTCAAAGCTAGAGGACTCTGAAAGTCAAAGTGTCGGCGCCAGATCTGGGTGACTAGAGTCAATTCCAAAGTTATCGGAGCCATGCCTGCCCCTTGGGTTTTTGTTGCTGGACAGCTTGGGTCTGACTCCATCCTTGGGCAGAGTGCTTTCAGGGTTACAGGAGCCGGAGGTTCGGGAAATATTGGCTCCTTTACTGATTGGTTTTCCCAGATGCATTGTTTTCGAGATTGTGAAGAGGGTCTTTTTATTACTTAGAGAAAGGACATCCCTACTCCCTTCAGATCAGACAACTTTACCTCCTTTGATTCTTTGCTCTAGCCTCTTTCTTCCATTCCACTGAGACAGCTAGCCTCTTCAAGTCTCCACTCAGTCCCTAAGGACTCTGTCTCATCTGATACCTCACCAGACCACCCCACTTATGAGGTCCCTTGGAAGAAAACATGTAAAAGGAAACACCTAGATTCCCCTCAGGAATCTGTCATGGAGGACACTGATTTTGATGAAGGGAAAGGCTTCCCCAAATCTCAACCTGAAGACATCTCATTTGGAGACATTCTAGAGCTCTTAAAACAGAAAAGTGGTTGGTCTTCCGATACCCCTTCACAAGAGGAGTTGGTGTTCCTGGAGGCTTTCAGGTCTGGCCCAATTACATCTTGGGTGACTCCCTCGGCTGATGAATTCATAGATCTGATTTCTTACTCAATGTGGAAGGAACTGGATACAGTGGAGCCCATCCCTAAACATCCAGACAAAATTTTAGCCCCTCCAAAGACAAGACATAATGGAACAAGGGGGTCCCAGATGATGACATGGTTGTGGCAGAGGCCACCAAAAAAGAGTTTGCGGAGCAGAGTTCTTCTGTCTATTCTCCTAACAGGGAGTCCAAGGCCTTGGACAAATACGGTAAGTGCATGTACACTTCAGCGACCTTTCCTCTGTGGTTGTTGAATTACCTGGCAAATTCTACAAGATTAAAAAGAGATTTGACTAAAGAACTCTCCAAATCTTTTTCTAGATCCATGACTGCCAAGGACCAAAACAGCCTCCTCACAACTGGCCATCCTTCAATTGATATCTAATGTGTCCTTGAGGCTGATCTCCCATGCAGCAGAAGGCACCTCATGAGTGGCAGGTTCAAGCATAGCCATTAGGAGACATGCCTGGATGTGACTATGTGACTTTGCGGAGCCCTTTACGTCTTCATTCATCAGTGCTGCCTTTGAAGGATCTTCCTTATTTGGCCCTAAAGTGAAGGACATGCTGTCCAGATGTGAGCAAGAAAGAAGGACCTTGTCTGCCTTAGAGATATGTATTTCTACCCCTCAAAGACCCTTTTCCTGGAATCAGTGAGGAGGTAGGAAGATGTGGTTCCTTAAATCCCAGGGTTCTTTTTAAGTCTCACAAGGAGATAGTTCTCCCAGGGGCAGAGAGGGGGAACTCAAATGGAAGCACCACCCCGGCTACAAAGGTGGCCTGTAGAACCAGGGCTTCTGAGACTCCTCCTCAGACAAAGTATAGCAGTGCACCTGAAGAGGGGCCCAACTACTGCCCTCTGCAAGCAGTCAGAGGGTGTTTGTCTTTGCGCCAAAGAGCCTGGCTATCCATAACAAATGATTGCTGGGAGCAGAGAATTATATCAAAAGGTTATATCGTACCACTTTCCTAAGTTCCCCCTACAAGAATGAAAAGAATCCCTGGTGTTCCACCCAGTCAGAGGGAATAAGCAGCATTACAAACAGAAAAGCTGCTAGAAAAGGGTCATCCAGAAGGTTCCCACAGATCAAAGCAGATCCGAGACCTATTCAAGATTCTTCTTAGTGCCAAAGAAGACAGGGACTTGGGATTCATTCTGGATCTGAGCAAACCAAACCAATTCATGCAATATTTAAGGTTCCAGATGGTCACAGTTCAGTCCATTCTGCCTGTACTGCAAAAGGACAATTGGATGTGCTCAGTAGATCTTCAATATGATTACTATCACATCAAAATGAACAAGAGCTCCAAAAGACATCTGTGCTTCCAGCTGGGAGCCAGTTATTACCAGTTCAGTGCACCACCCTTTGGTTTCACCATGGTGTTCACCAAATGCATGACAGTGGTAGCAGCTCACGTGAGACTGCTGAATTCTGAGTGTTTCCATATCTAAACAACATGGTCCAAACTGCCCCAACCAGGCATCTACTGCTGTAGACAAGGGACTACTTGCTGAAATTATGCCTCCATCTAGACATCACAGTCAATTATAACAAATCTCAACTCACACATACACAGAGCCTGGAGTTAATAGGTGCTCATCTGGACACAGTCAATCAGATAGCCTCTCTTCCTCCTACTCAAATACACACACTCAGTTCCCAGGTCAGGAAAGTAGTACAGCATTCTTCTCTTCCAGCACAACTAATTTTACAAGCCTTGGGATCCTGCTGTCACCCTTGTTCCTCTAGCCAGGTTTCTCATGTCCAGTGGTTTATTCTTCTTCATCCTGTAACCAGCCCAGTCAAGATCACACAAGCATGCAAAACATATCAACTTTAGTGGATTCATTCAAATGAACTCTCAAAGGGCCATACATTTGTTCTTCCCCTGCCCATGGCTATGGTGACCACAGACACCTCCCACCTGTGGTGGGGGGCACTAATCTGGAAGAACAATACAAGGTACATGGTCCCCCAAAGAGTTCAAGATGCATATCAATGTCCTGGAAATGAAAGCAGTCCTCCTAGCACTGCAGGCCTTTCAGGACATTCTACCCTCTGGGACAGTTGCTATCCAAATGGACAATATGTCCATGGTCTAGTACATCAGCAAACCAGGATGAACCAAGTCTTAACCACTTTATCGCGATGCAGTGAGAGTGTTGCAATGGGAAATCTCTTCTGGTCGCTTTCTAATAGCAGTGTGCATGCCAGGGAAAGGCAATGTGATTGTGGACAAACTAAGCAGGTCCATTCTGATGCCTCAAAAGTGGTCTGTCAATGTCAAAGTAGCATTAAAAATTTTCCCCTGATGTGGCAGTCATGCTGTGACCTATTCTCTTCTCTTCTCAACAACAAATGCATCAGGTTCTTTGCCCTGATCCCTCCAACAGGGGAGTCACTGAGAGATGCTCTAGTCCACGACTGGCGCAAAGGTCTTATTTATGCTTTCCCATTGTTACCTCTCACTTCCAAATTTCTACAGAAAACATTCTGAATGAAGAGTACAGCTATCCTCATTGTCCCTTTTTGGCCTCATCAGATTTGGTTCTCCTCCTTCTGGCCTCACCTTCTACATCCACTCTCGATAGTGGATCCCACTCCAGACCTCTTGTCTCACCTGACAGGTATGACTCATCCGAACATTACAGTCCTCAGACTGACTGCATGGTTTCTCCAATTCTATTGATTGCTAGACAGCCCAGGCTCGCTTCCTCGGTCCTTTATATTTTATTATCTTCTCATTAAGGTTCTATGAGCAAGATTTACAAAAGTATATGGAAGAGATTTGTATTCTGGGTATTTAACAGGGATCTGGACCCCCTTTTGCCCCATACACTGGCTACACTTGATTTTTAGCTTCAATTTTCAACAAATTGGATATCTTTTCTACTATTAAGGTCCAGTTGGCTGCCATTTCAAGTTTCCATCTAGGTGAATATAACACTACCTTAGCTTCTTCTGAATTATGTAAAGCCTTTCTCAAAGGGGCCTTTTTACTTAGACCTCCGCTAATGGATCCTAATTCTCTTTGGGATTTAAGTATTGTGTTTCAGGCCCTGACCCAAATTCCCTTTGAATCTTCATCCAGTACAGATCTAAATTTTTTTATCTTGTAAAACCATTTTTCTAGTTACTATCACATCAACTAGATGAGTATCTGAATTCTAGGCTCTATCTTCCAAATCTCCTTATCTGGTTTTTCACAAAGACAGGGTGTCCTTGTGGACCAACCCATCTTTTTTGCCCAACAAAACTTCTGAGTCCAACATTAACCAGGTTGTTAACCTCCCAGTTTTCTTTCCAAACATTTCAAAAAAGGGAGAGTACATTCTCTATCTATTGGATGTGCATAGACAAGTTCACTTTTATCTCCATAGAACCAAAGTTTTCAGGAAAACTGACAAGTTGTTTGTCTCATTCTCTCCTAACGAAGTGGCCAAACTAGTTTCTAAAGTTACACTGGGCAAATGGTTAACCCTTTATATCTCCTTGTTTGTAGAGGATTATCCTTGCCTAAGCCTCCTAGGGTTCTTTTCATGAGATCTATGGTGGTCTCCTCTGCCTTTTTGTCAAGGGCTTCCATAGATGATGTGTGCAGCTGACACTTGGACTAATGCTCATACTTTTATTGTTCATTACAAATTGGATTTAGTTATCAGGAAAGTACAGTTGTGTACCCTCACCATAAATGTAGATGTTCGAGTGTATTCACTGTTGCAGTCATTACATTTGGGTTATCTGCTTGCAGTAGCCCTCAGTCTGCCTGATTAGCAAAGTCTTGGGTCCTACATCGGTTGCTGTCTCTTCTTCCATGACGTCAGGTCATCAGGGGTATAAAACATGCAGCCGATGTCATTACATCAGTTTTTCTTGCTCCAGATATCAGGTGCCCCCCTAATGGGAAGCAATTAAATCTATAAATATACAAGGTTATACCTCCAACAAAAAAGCAAATACACCAAAAAGCTTTTAAGCGTTGAAAAGGAGAGACGAGGTATAGCCAAAAGAAGTCAGGGGGCTGGAGGGAAGGTAACCAGGACTGCAACAGTGAATACACTCAGACATCTACATTTATGGTAAGTGTGCACAGCTGTACTATGTTCTTCGTGTTTCACTGTTGCAGTCATTACATTTGGGTAGATTCCCAAAGCTAAGGATGGGAAGAGGAATTTAGATAGCATTAGGACCAGCTGTAAGGCCCTGCAAAATTGCAGTGGCAAAGCCAGATCTGGATTTAGAGAAAATTGGCAAATGGTAATGCTTGGTGAAAGTATGCACAGAACTCCAGGTAGCAGCTTCTAGGATGTCCCTGGTAGGTATGCCTCTGAGAAGGGCTGTAGAGGTAGATGCAGCCCTGGATGAGTGGGGTCTTATCCCCTGTGGGATAGGTTTTCCATGGTGCTTATAGCAGAAAATAATCCAATGGCTTATCCATTTGGAGATGGTTTGCTTTGAAATAGCCTTCCCCTCTGTCCCTGCAGCAAATGCCACCAGCAGTTGTTCAGATTTTCTTTGAGGTTTAGTCCTGTCCAAGTAGAATCTAAGTTGTCTGTGCACATCTAAGGAGTGCAGTATCCGTTCCCCTTTGTTCTGTGGATTAGGAAAGAAGTTTGGCCAATGAATGGACTGATTAAAGGCCACACTGGATACCACCTTTGGCATGAAAGAGGGATTGGTCCTGAGGGACACCCTGTCTGCATGAAAGATGATGAAAGGCTCCACTGCCATAAGGGCCTGTAATTTAGATACCCTTCTTGCTGAAGTGATGGCTAAAAGGAAAGCTGTTTTCCAAGAAAGGAATTTTAAATCTGCAGTAGCAGCTGGCTCGAAAGGAGGAAGGGTGAGTTTCTCTAATACAAAGTTAAGGTCCCAGGCTGGAGTTGGAGCTCTCCTGGGTGGTCTTAAACTTTTTGGCCCCTCTGAAGAACTGCTTGAGCAGTGGATGACAGAAGAGGGGAGGTTCTGTGTTATAATGAGCTGAAATGGCTAAGGCATGAATTTTTATTGCAGAAAAAGACAGGCCCTTGTGAAACATCTCAGTTTTGTAAAATCTGAGGTAAATTGGGCACTGCTGTGCTCATCCCTTGAGACTGATTCCAGGCACAGAATCTTTTCCATTTTTTTTTTTTTTTACTTAAGATTTTCTAGTACTAGGCCTCCTTGCTTCTAAAATGACATCCATCACTGGTTTACTAAGGGATGGTAAAGGAGAGCTTAGGTAATTAGCCAGGCTGCTAGGTTCAGTGTTTGAAGCTGAGGGTGCAGAATCTGGTTCTCCTGCTGAGACAGCAGGGTAGGAGTCTGAGGCAGGTGCCATGGGGCCAACAGTGACACACTGCACAGGAGGGGGGTGCCAGTGTTGGTGTGACCAGTCTGGTGCAATCAAAATCATCCTTGGTTTGTCTTGTTTGATCTTTAGTAGTACTTTGGAGAGCAGAGGCAGAGGAGGAAAGGCATAAACTGATAGGTTTTTCCAGCTTAAGGCAGAGCATCCACTTTCCAAGCTTGTCTGTGGGGAGTCCTTGCCCAAAATTTCTCCAATTGATAGTTCTGGGGGAGGCAAACAGGTCTATATCTGGGCTCCCCCATTTGCTTGTCAACATGTTGAAAATCCTTGGTTCCAGTTTACACTCGTGTGGGTCCATGAGGTTTCTGCTTAGTCCTTCTGCCAGTGTATTTAGTTTTCCTGGCAGGAATTGAGCTTGTAGATGCACTTGGTATCTCAAGACTGTGTTCCACAATGCCATGGATAGCAGAGGGGGTAAAAATGTGTACCCCCCCCTGCTTGTTTATGTACCACATAACAGTGGTGTTGTCCATCTTTACCATTAATTGTCCTGGAAGAATGTGGTCCTTGAAGGCTATCAGAGCATTCTGTACAGCTAACATTTCTTTGTGATTGATGTGAAGGTGCATTTGAATTGGGTTCCATTTGCCCTGAATGCATTTCTCTGCCAGGAGCGTTCCCCCATGCATAGTCTGATGCGTCTGTTGTCAAGGTTTGGGCGGCAGGGGGTAGTGTGAATGGTAGTCCCTTGTTTTGGTGGCAAGCCTCTGCCCACCAAAGGAACTGTAGGCGTAGGCAAGGAATCATTTCTTCTAGATCCTGAGAATGTTGACACCATAGGCTTTTTAGATACCATTGTAGTTTCCTCATATGCAGTCTTGCATATGGAATTAGAAGAATGCAGGAAGCCATGAACCCCAAGGCTTGTCATATTTGCCTTGCAGATAGCAGAGTTTTTGTGGCCACTTGTTTGAAGTAGGTTGTCAAATGAATTTGTTTCTCTGGCGTGAGGAAAGCCATCTGGGAAGTTGTATTCAAGCTTGCTCCCAGAAATATAATTTGTTGACAGGGTATCGGGTGTGATTTCTTTTCATTTATGGTGTACCCCAGACAAAGACCCTTTGTATAAAAGCCAGATGATTCAAAAGTATGTCCTGGTTTTCTGCCTGAATTAGACAATTGTCCAGGTATGGGTATATTTGAATATTTCTTTGCCTGAAAAATGCAATGACTGGAGCTAGGCACCTTGTGAATACCCTGGGCACAGTAGATAAGCCAAAGAGCAGTGCAGAGAACTGATAGTGTATGTAGCCTGCTTTGAAGCGTAGGTATCTTCTGCAAGATTCCCTGATTGGGATGTGCAGGTATGCTTCCTTTAAAACTAGTGTTGCCAACCAGGCATCTTTGCTTAGCATAGGAAGCAACTGGTGAAGAGTCAGCATCTTGAATTTTGGAATCACCAAAAAGATGTTTAGAGTAGACAGGTCCAGGATAGGACGCCATGAATTGTCTTTGCCGGGTACCAGGAAAAATCTTGAGTAGAAACCTTGTCCCTTTTCCCCTTCTGGTACCAATTGAATAGCTCCTATGCTTAAGAGAGAGAGTACTTGCTTTTGGGCCACTGCCTACTGATTTGAGGGTAGATCCGGCCATCCGCTTGGAGTTGGTAACGTGTGGAAGTGAAATCTGTATCCTTGGGACACTATATTTAAAACCCAATTGTCTTGGGTAATGAGTCCCCAGTTCTTTGCATGAAGTGCAATCTTCCCCCCCAAGGGGGCAGTCAGTTGAGAAGTGTTTGGAAGTTTTAAAAAGAAGTCATTGAGACAGTATACCATAGGGGGGTGTTTTATTACTCCCAGATTTGGAAGTGGAGGCCCCCCACTGCTTAGTCCTGTGCGTCCCCTGGGACTGAAGCCTGGGTGCTCTGCTGGATCTGGGTTTGGACTGAGAAGGTCCAGAAGAGTCAGGAAAGGACCAATTCTTAGAAGGCCAATGCCTACTAAATCTTGGAGTTTGTACTTGTAAAAAATCTGTAACAGTTTGCATAGATTTAGCATTTTCCCCATCTTTTTACGAACTTCGTCTGCCTTGTTGCCAAATAGGTGGTCCTGATTTCAGGGAGCATCCAGTAATTTCACTTTAACTTGATTTGGCAAGGATTGCTCCTTAAGCCAAGCATGCCTTCTAAATACAGACCGAGTTACCGCAGCCCTGCAAGATGCCTCTAGTGAATCAAAACCACATTGTAATGTATGTTTGCTAACTTGTTCAGCAGAATACATTAAACCCTGTAAATCCTTATTTTCAGCACAATCAGGAATCAACATAATTTCCTGTTTAAGCAATCCAATAATATGCTGCTGATACTTTAACATATGAAGCTGGCAATTCAAGGCCCTAATGGCCAACTTTGCAGAAGTGTATACCTTCTTACCCCATCTATCCAGTGCCCTGGAGTCTCTGTCAGAGGGGGTAGGATTTTTGGCAGTAGTAGCTTTAATGTCCTTGGGTCCCTGTGAAACAGTTTCAGGATCCGCAGTAGGATTTTTGAAAAGGAACTTGTGAGAGTCAGGAACCCTGTAATATCTATCAGGTTTTCTATAAGCAGGAGGTAAAGAGTCAGGGGCCTTGCTAGATTCCAAAAAGGCATCATCAACATTGTCCAGTACAGGAGGTATAGCTAAAGGCCTGTGCTGGGGCAGGAGTAAGAAATCCCTAAGCCTCTTTTTAGAATCAAAGAAATCCCGACTTTCCCAGTGAAAATGCTCCCTGAGAGTATGCAAGGTTTCACCAAAAGAGAAATCCTCTGGAGGGGAAGCAGAGGGAATAGAGTCCTCAGCATCAGAATCCTCACAGGTAAATAAGGGTAAATCCTGGTCATCAGAGGAAACAGAAATTTCAGAATCCTGGTTAAAAGTATCATAAGCAAACTCAGTCCTAGGCCTCTCAGAGGGGGAAGGTTGGCTTCCCTGATTAAAGTAATAAGGTCTTCAGCCATTCTTATCATTTGTTTTTTAGGCACAGAGGCCTGACCATGTGGTCTGGGCATCAGTTTTCTAGGCATAGTTTGCGTTTTAGGCCTTGAAGAAGAAGGTGTCAGTTTAATATGCAAGTCAGTAGGCCTGAATACACCCTCAGAAGCCAGTGCCTGCACAGCGGCTCTGGACCCATCCAAGGTAGAGACATCCACAGGTTCCACAGTTGAAGCATCTCATGGCATACCAGACTCCGAATGGGTCTCAGTAGAGGCCTGCGAATCTGAAGTAGCAGGTATCAGGGGCTGCGAAAGCTCCTCACTGAGTACCAGCGAACTGGGTGGCCTGTCTCTGTCTTTATCTTTGTGTTTTTTCGGAATGTCGGTAGTCGGATGGCTTACCGAAGACATATCAGGATACTTGAACCGAGCACCAAAATATTTAAAAGTGCAAATATACCGATGATGGTTAGTTTGTGGTTTAAATAAGGCACAAAACCGACATGGAGGTACGTCGTGGTCAGGGCCTAGGCAAGAAATACAGTACGAATAAAAATCTTTATGAGGTCTTTGCTTTCCACAAGAAATGCAATTATTTACTTTTACTGACATTGGTTTAGAGCAAGAAAAAGTTTCTCCAACGGGGTACTTAGCTTTTAGTTGAAGACTTCGGTTCTGAAACTCGAAAACGAAAATTTCAAGAGTCAGCCAACTGGCACTTGTGAACTGCTTCTGCTTCTGGCACCACACGGCAAGAAAGACTGATGTAATGATGTCGGCTGCATGTTTTATACCCCTGATGACCTGACATCACGGAAGAAGAGACAGCAACCGACGTAGGACCCAAGACTTTAGTAATCAGACCGACTGAGGGCTACTGCAAGCAGATAACCCAAATGTAATGACTGCAGCAGTGAAACACGAAGAACATCAGAGCTGCCTTTGACTCCGCAGTACTCTAGAATATCTTTCCATAAGGGCCACCCAAGGTTCAACTAGCTGGGGACTCTCTACCATAAGTCGAGGAATGAATGAAAATGGCAGTATCAGATAAAAAAAATTATGTATTCACCATTCCATTCCATTTGTGTTGGCTATTTTCATTTTTCCTCAACTTCCTGCCCACCTTCCCCCTTCTCTTTGCTCCTGGAAAGGCCTAAGAGTTTTTCTTTAAGGACTGTTCCTTGTTTGAGCTCCAGCTCTTTTTCTCATTCTGTCCTCTCTTAAGGTATTATCTCTTTATCTCTAAGGGCAGCAAACTCGATCTGAGGTATGTTAGCTTGATGGGGCATAATAGTAAAGGGAGGAGCTTGATAGTTTGGATCCAAGGATCTGGTAGAAGCTGCTGAGTCAGATCCAAGACCCATCAGTTGAGGAAGAATGAAAATGGACAACACAGATGGAACGTTATGGTGAGTGTATAACTTTTTTTTTTAATTTGATGATTTTTAAATAATGATGATGTATTTTCACATGCAGTACATCTTCTCACCCCTTCCTGATAAAGACATCCATTTCTGTGTACACCTCTTATGTCTGATTATGTGGTAAGTAAAAAAAAAAATTAGGGCAACAATTTATTTCAAACTCTCACTCTTGAACATGTATACATATTCCTAGCAATGGTTACTTGTAGCAATTTGGCATGACTCCTTTGCATACTCTTTCTAACTAGTTCACCTATTTCTCATAGGATTCTATCAAGTCTGCCCTGGGTATTGTACGGGACTGCACCCCTATAACACTTAACTAATATAAACATTTCCTGTGTTCAAACTATTGGTGGGAAAGGGGAGCCAAATCAGTTGAATCCAGAGATCGTCCCCCAGTTCGATTCATGTAACCATTGCCCATACTCCCTTCCCCAATCTAGCCATGTCAGTGACTGTTTTGCCTAACTGATGTAATTGCTGATGTTCTGTAGTCCTATCTCACCTTCATTCTTACATATGGGTTCTGAGCCAATCCTCGGCTCTGACTCGGCCTATTACAAAGCTCAAAGTCTCTTATTTGGCTTGTGGCTAGGTAGGTATCCCATAGTGCACTAGTACAATCCCCAGATCTTGTTTGCCGCATCTACGACTTCAGAAGTGCTTCTTGCTTAGCTGTGGCTAAGTTTAAACTTTTTAGTCTTATTATTACTGTCAAAGGAAAAATCAAAGATCAATGCAGCCAAGGTTCAGTTAAGGTTCCTTTATTCTTGTACAAGGAGACAAAAATGCAGTTCAGAAGTTTGTCTGACATTATACAGGAAATACTTCATTATTATACTGTTTTGTAAGCCATTGCCCTCTAAGCTGACGTAATAAAATACAACTCTTAGCATTGTTCTAAGACAGGTGTTTACTAAGTTTTTCTGCTGATATAGCAAGTATAAACTTCCCATGTGAAAATTTCCTAAGATATCAACGTGGCCTCGCTAACTGCCGGTCTGTAACAATTCACTCATATTTCAGTGTTGCAATTAGTGATTCTTTCCTGCTTTGAGCATAAAGCATATTCTGATTTCAGCCTATAATCTTATCTACAGCTGCAGTATGAACAAGGTTATTTGCTTAAGTCTAGTAACATTTCAGAATACTGTATTGTTCCTTTTCCTAACGTTAGCAAAATCATCTGTTTCTCAGTGTATGAACAAGGTCATTCACTGAGCTGACAAGAAGCAAAGTCAGAAAGTACATGCAATTATTTTCAAGCCTGTAGCAGAATAAATGTGTTAACCCTTTTAGGCTTCTAATGTAGTAAGCATAATGCTAATGCTAATACATATATGAATACATGTTTTACTATATATGTGAATATATATTTCTCTCACATTTCCCCCCTATTAACACTTTTATTCTCTTCAAAAGCATAAACGGTTAATTTCTTCCCCCAACCTCTTCCATGTGGGATTTGCGGTTAGGTAAGTCATAGTTTAAACTTCTAAAAGCATTTCATTTTCCAGCAATTTATCAACTTCAGTGTTTTGATACAAGGTTTCAGATACTGACATGTCTATCAATTCTTTAATCAGTTTTTTCATGCAGGGTATGCCACAACGCGTACACACTCCCAACAGGAGTATTCCCACACAGACAGCTATTAATATGTTCATTATGAAGGTACCCCACCCCCCAAACAGATTCTGGAAAAAGTCCGTCAGTGGGTTGGGGCCTGGTTTGGTCATAGTCGACACTTGCTGTATCACCTCAAGGTGGTCGTTAATCTTGTGCTGGTAATCAGGGATACATGCACAACATTCTTTTTTTTTTATTAAAGCGCACCACCTCTCGCCGCTAGGGTGAAGTCGAGAGCCATACGATTTTGGAGTACTACAGTTCTCATAGCATTCAGTTCATCATTTATCAATTCAAGAGCAGAAAAAGTTGCATTACTCATTACTTCGAGAAGTTTGGACAGTTTTTGCAGCTCCCAAATCGATTTTGCCACTCCATATGCTGGTAATATGCCTGCCCACGATATGACAGCATCACTCAAGTCCATGTGCGTCAGCTTGGTACCCATGGTATGATGGTCCTTCCAGCCCCTCGATTCGTCCACTGGATTCTCAGGCTTTCTGACAGGTTTCTTGGCTACATCTCGGGTGTTTGAATATATTTCCTGAGGCAAAACTGCAGTGTGTCGCATGGCCGGAACCAGGTACCCCAAAAAACAACTGCCGGACCAATTCTCAGGTAACCATTTATATGCTTTCTTATTACACACAAAATAACAATCCTCTACCTTAGTAGTTACTTTACTGAGATATGGCTGCCCTGCATGAAACATTTTCCTATCTGTTATAGACAGTTGCTTAAAAAGAATAGGATTATGATGTATATCCCTAACAGTCTATTGCATGGACTCAAGAAATGAGTCATAATTTGAATTACAAACTGTACCCATTTTATTTGCTTTGGTATAACATTTATAATGTACAGTCTCATAAACCAAGTTTTCCCAGGTCTCATTGACCCCTAGGGGGACCGCAGTCATTAATAACCCCCCCGTATGCTGTTGCTATGGCTGTACGAATCCAGCAATTTGAAACATCAAAAGTCTCAGCATACACACGTGTAATCGCCTGATAAAGTTCGGGTGCCAGTCTATGGGTGACTCATCACGTTTATTCAGTTCAGCTGATGTGGCCGAAAAAAGGATAGGCCACAGCAAAAAGATTATTGTCATCAGTACAATCAACAGGATAACCATGCAATACTTCTGGGGTTGTTCTGCATTCCTGTTTGCTCTAGATTTGGTCATGTTTAGTCTTTTTGTGGAGCAGCAAGATTTTTATCTAGCTCAAAGTTTTTGCAAAGTTTACAGTGTATCAAATGGATCCAAGAGGATTTTTCATCAATCTTGACTGCCGTGGGTGTCAACAAGAGGACCTGGCATGGTCCCTCCCACTTTGGCGAACTCCACTGTTTACGTTTTGTAGTCTTTACCCAGATTCAGTTTTCTGGGACTACTGTCGCTTCCAACAGTTGATTCGACTCTTTACCTGAAACAGAAAACTGCAAAAAGATGTTTTAGTATAATTTTTAAATCCGTATGTAGTGAATACCTGGTTGACTAACTGTACCATCCCCCCTGTTGAGACATGGCATTGCCCATGGCTCAACAAAGCTGCATATTTAAATAAATTAGATGGCAATATAGGTTTTCCCTCTTTGGAGATGTACAGTCCTTCCTTGAGGAGTGCTCCTCGCCTTTCCCACTTTTGTTTCTCAGCTCGTGTAGTAAGTGTCTGCATTGTTTTTAACATTTCTAAGTCTAAAATCTCAGAAGGTTGTAATTCCTCGTTCAAAATAAATGCTTCTGAGGCTGCTTGCTTTGCAGCTGTGTCAGCTCTAGCATTACCTTTTGAAATCCTATCTTGTTGCTTGGTATGAGCTATTCATTTACACATAGCTACTTTTTGAGGTAACTGAATTGATTTTAACAAATCTAAAATAAACTGTGCATGATTAATCGGTTTACCAGTAGATAATACTACTGAGGCCGAAGCCTGCACTGCCATTGTGGCAGCAACTACTGCTTGTACACAGTGGGGCAAAGACCGCGCCACTGGGTCCAGTTGCCATGAATAGTAAGCAATGGGGCGTTGCTTGTCCCCATGCTGTTATGTCAACACTGACGTCATATAACCTTGCTTACAATCTACAGTTTGGAAAAAACGTTTATGATAGTTTGGTAATCCTAAGACTAATGAGGATGCTATCAGTTGTTTCAGTTTACAGAAAACTAATTCTGCTTCTGGTGTCCATTATATCAAATCTTGTGCTGCCATAGGCTTCTGGAAGATCAGGTTGTTCAACAGTGCAGATTCCAAAGCATAATTGGGATCCAGCTCCGACAAAAATTAGTCGTACCAAGAAAGGACATCATTTCCTTCTTGGTTGTGGGTTTTGGTGCTTGTAAGATTGCTATTTTCCTGTCTTCATCTAATGTCCTACCCTTTTTGGATATTGCATATCCAAGGTATTTAACTTGTTTTCTCCAAAGCTGCAATTTGTTTATGCTTACTTTGTGTCCTTCAACGGCTAAGAATTTCAATAATGTTATAGTGTCTTCCTTACAATCTTGCTGGGTAGGGGCTGTCAGCAGGATATCATCAACATAAAATAAAATCTGACCACCTTTCGGTGGTGTAAACCCCGCCAAGTTACTTGCCATCTCTTGTGAGAATATCGTTGGACTTTCACAATATCCCTGTGGTAGTCGCGTATATGTATACCGCTTCCCCTGAAATGTAAATGCAAACCAATACTGGCTGTCAAGGTGTATTGGTATTGCAAAGAACGCATTGCTAATATCTACCACAGGAAAATATTTGTGTTGAGGCTTCAAATCATTTAATAGGGTATGTGGATCTGGCACTGTAGGTGCCCTTGATATTACTGTGTCATTTACAGCTTGCAAATGCTGGACCATACACCATTCTCCATTTGCTTTCTTAACTGGAAATAAGGGTGTGTTACATGGTGAATCAGGAGATTCCACCAGTAATCCTTCCTTAAGTAAAGCTGCTATGATAGGTTTAATACCTGCTTCTGCATCTTTTCTTAAGGGGTACTGCCTTTTCTGTGGTCTAAAGGCTGATTTTGGCATGATGGTAACTGGTCCTGCTGTACGAATAAGTCCTACATCTGATTTCCCTATTGACCAGAGGGTATCTGGTATGTCTAATAAAGCTTTTTCTTCCTCTTCTAGTAAGAGTGTTTCTCAGCTGCCCTCACTTGACTGCAAGTGTACAGCTGGGTGTGTCTGTGTGCTCCAATTTAATTTCTGTCTATGTACTCCTTGTTCTGACAGTTCTAATTCTGTCTGCTTTTCCCATTTTGTGACTTTTTCTCCTAGGTCTGCCCATTTCACATCTTTGTCTTTAGTTAAACTAACGTGGTAATCGATTTGATTTATAAAGTGCAAAGAACTCCTGGGGCAATGAACAGCTAACTACACTGTTCCCTTTCATGTCCCAGTACAGATTATGGAATACTAATCTGTTCGCACGGTTTTTAAAGAATTTTTGCTCATATTCTTTGTCAGGTCCTGGTGTATTACAGAGCAACAGGTGTTGTACATCAATGCAAAGGGAGGGGAACTTACTGATAGCCACATTCACTAACTCTTCAGTTATTGCCCCAGGACCGGTCGTAACCAAGTCCTGGCTATACCAATAAAATGTTTTACCCTCCGATTGCACTGCAAAAGTGTTCATTTGTCGTTGTGCTTCCATACCCTGCATGGTTGGAACTACTGCCATACCAAATAGTTGCATAAGATCTCTGCCCAAAAGGTTCACTGGGCATTTTGCAGAAACAACAATTTTGCTTTTCTGGGTTAATCCTGAAACAGGATCTGTTATTACAATATTATGGGAGAGAGGCTCCCGATACAGCTGTCCATTAGCTGCTTTCACCAAAATGTAATCATGTGACTCTGACTTTTCTGGTAGTTTGGAGGGGTGTACCAGGGTTCATGATGCCCCTGAATTGCACAGAAACTTGACTTCCCTCCCCTCTACCAGGAGTGTAACTTCTGGTTTCGTGTCTGCCAAATAGATCTCCAAGCTCAACAAGGCTAAGTCTAATATTTCATTTTCTTTACTATCGGTAGCTTCCTGCAATTCCTCTATTTCTCCTATGACATTCTCTGCTCTCTCTATCACATTCTCATTTGTCCTTTCTCCGTTATTCCCATCTAGTGATTCTTGACTACCATATAGTCAGTCCTCACCTTCTTCATTCTTATCCTTCATTGCTGTCTTCTTATTTTTCTTGCAATCCTTTGCCATATGTCCCTTTTTACTGCATTTAAAACATTCACCCCTTTTCTTTCTCCCTTCAAAGTCCTCTGATCGCTGATCAGATTGTTTATTTCCCTGGGCATTCTTCTTGCCCTTCTTTCCGGACTGTACTAAATAAACTTCTCAGTCATCTACAGCGAATACTTGGGCTTTCTTTTTCTTTTTGTTATTAAAATGCCTTTTGGCATGCCTAGCATATTCAAGCAGTGACTGTAATCTGCTTGTACGATGGTCTACCATATGCTTCGTAATAAAACTACTTATGGGTGCAATACTGCCTTTTAAAAATGCATTCTTTAACTGCTGCTCATATGGGGAATCTTGTGTCTGGTCTTCAGCAGCCTGCATTCCACAATGGCTATTAAAACATTCTATTAATCTGGCATAATACCTATCAACAGTTTAACCTTCTTGTTGGATGCATTGATTAATGCAAGTCCAGTCTGCCCTAGGTTTCCATTTTTCAGAAATTCGGTCTGTTAGACCCTTCACTCTGTTGTCTAACTCTGCGCTGTTATGTGGGAGGGGCTTAAGCACAGCATCACGGGGATTCCAGTTGCCACTGATCATGTGCCGATCTGGATCTACTATTTGCCTGACAACTTTTTCCTGAGGATTTTTCTAGTTTACCATCAAATTCATATTTATTAACCCATTTCGTGTAGTATTTAACGTTATCGGCACGTCGTGACCGCATGTATTCTGCGTCTTCGGTTAACAGCGGATTTTGGGGTTGTTTTGTACATTTATTACCCATTTTGACCTAACCTTATGAATGTTACGTAACCCTTCCTGTTTTTTAACGTGGTACCATGAAGATTTTATAGTCTCTTCAAACTACCTGCCTACTTATTCTGCTTCCCTGATCTATGACAAGATAGCAATTTTTCTGTCCCTGGATTTACATAAAAAAAATCTTGACTGAACAAATGCAATTAAGTTCCTGATCTAAAACAGAAATAAGTCCCTTATCTATGACAAGATAGCAATTTTTCTGTCCCTGGATTTACATAAAAAATCCTGACTGAACAAATACAATCAAGTCCCTGATCTAAAACAGAAAAAAGTCCCTGATCTATGACAAGATAGCAATTTTTCTGTCCCTGGATTTACATACAAAATCCTGACTGAACAAATACAATCAAGTCCCTGATCTAAAACAGAAAAAAGTAGAATCCCCTTACCTGAGCCTTAGCAATTGATCACCCTGGTCCGACTGAAACCTGCTCATCAGCCGCAGATCAGAAAGTGGCCGGCCTCTGTTTATACGACAATTCAGTCGGAGGTCTTTTCAAATAAGAAGAACCATTTTGGTAACTTCTTCCGTACAGATTTCAGCCACCAGGCCTGTCTGATCCAGGTCAACCAAGAGGCTTCCGGTCAAAGAAGGACCAACTTGTCAAAGGAAAAATCAAAGATCAATGCAGCCAAGGTTCAGTTAAGGTTCCTTTATTCTTGTACAAGGAGACAAAAATGCAGTTCAGAAGTTTGTCTGACATTATACAGGAAATACTTCATTATTATACTGTTTTGTAAGCCATTGCCATCTAAGCTGACGTAATAAAATACAATTCTTAGCATTGTTCTAAGACAGGTGTTTACTAAGTTTTTCTGCTGAAATAGCAAGTATAAAGATGTGAAAATTCCCTAAGATATCAACGTGGCCTCGCTAACTGCCGGTCTGTAACAATTCACTCATATTTCAGTGTTGCAATTAGTGATTCTTTCCTGCTTTGAGCATAAAGCATATTCTGATTTCAGCCTATAATCTTATCTACAGCTGCAGTATGAACAAGGTTATTTGCTTAAGTCTAGTAACATTTCAGAATACTGTATTGTTCCTTTTCCTAACGTTAGCAAAATCATCTGTTTCTCAGTGTATGAACAAGGTCATTCACTGAGCTGACAAGAAGCAAAGTCAGAAAGTACATGCAATTATTTTCAAGCCTGTAGCAGAATAAATGTGTTAACCCTTTTAGGCTTCTAATGCAGCAAGCATAATTCTAATACATATATGAATACATGTTTTACTATATATGTGAATACATATTTCTCTCACAATTACTTTACTGTTTCTATAGCTAGGTATCTTATTACTAGATAGTGCTTAATAGTGTTAGAAGTGTTTAGAATAGTTTAGAAGTTTTTTTTGTTTGTTAAATTAGTTTGTTCAGAATTGGTTGGCTGTTGGCCCATGTTGTTCTCCGTTTTGGTATCCTGTGTGCTAGTTTCATATTGATATTGATATTTCTTAGGTCCGCGTTTATTTAGGACCTTGTTTCTGGTCTTATTGTATATATATATATATATAATATATATATATATATATATATATATATATATAATATATATATATTGTGTGCAGTGTTTTTGCTAGTCTTGTTACAGAGTCTTCTCTGCGGGTCCGGGTTTAGGGCCTTTGTTTTTCTAATTTTTACAAAAGTTAAGCTTGCGTGCAGTGTTGTTTGCTCATTTCTTTGACTGCTATTAGTTTCTGGCCTTTTTCTGTAACTTAGCCTATCTAGCTAGGTACGTTTAAGTTAGAGGACCTAGTCCTCTCCTATTTTCATATTTTCCTCAGGGCTAGGCCCATTTAAGTTAGAGGACCTAGCCCTCTTTACTCTATCGTGTGTGTGTGTGTGTGTGTGTGTGTGTGTGTGTGTGTGTGTGTGTGTGTGTGTGTGTGTGTGTGTGTGTTAGGGCTAGGCCTGTTTAAGTTAGAGGACTTAGTCCTCATTGTGCTTGTTGTTTACTGCTTTATTACATAGCTCTCTAACATGTCTAAAGACCACAAACCTTCGGGTTTCAAAACATGTATAAATTGCTACCAGAAGATGTCAGTTATGGATGGCCATAGTAATTGTGTTTATTGTCTCAGAGCCATTCATTTGCAGGAAACTTGTTTATTCTGCCATTTTTTTTAGGTCCAGAGTTCTCCAGGAGCGGAAGAACAAGTTAATTTTGAAAGGTCTCCTCAAGCCTTCCTTCGAGGAAGACTTAGCGAGTTCTTCTTCTTCACCCAAATCACATTCCTCCAAAAACGAGAAGGTTAAGTCGGCCAAGAGGCATTCTCTGGCGCCGACTAGTGCATCGGAACCTCCTCAGAAACAATCTAAACTTGATAAGACTTCTGCCTCTTTGGCTCCACTGTCCTTGGAGCCAGTCGAGGTTGTCGATGTTGGCACTTCAGTGTCGGCCCCAAGCCTTTCAGAGCCGACTACTGAAAAATTACATCGGAGCCGGTCCAGACATCCTTTGCCAGTCTCCCCAACCTTAAGATCTCCAATTTTACAGAGATCCAGATCGCCTACTCTATCATCCAGATCCTCCAAGAGCCTGTCAGAGGAAAATGTGGAGAGAGTAGCGCTTAGACTCCTGAAGTTGTCTGCCTTGCCCAAATTGTTGTTGGCTCTGATCCAGTTGGTTCCAGAGCCACCTGAGTCCATCCTCCCTGTTATGGTTCCTCCTCCGAGCCAAGTTGGGCCTTCAGAGCCAGAGTTTTTGGTGCCACTTGTGGAACCCTCAGTTCCAGCTTCCCTCGTGGCTGTCTCAGAGCCAAGTTCCGCTCCAACATCTTCGTCACCGTCCGTGGTGTCTAGGAGCCGAAGCTCACCAGTCGGCCCTGACAGGGACAGTTGGACCCAAATCTCCTCTGTTCCGAGTCTCCCTCTCGGTGCGTTGGCTAGGGTGAGCTCAGACCCTACATCCATCTCGGAGCCAATTGCTGTGGTGCCGATGACTACCTCTGTTTCCTCGGAACCGGGGCTGTCTTCAGAGATGGAGAGATCTGCTTTCGAGAATATGAGGAGTGTGCTGTCTCACTCATCAGCTCCATGCAAGGGTACCGACACTCTTCCCCCTCAAGCACCAACCTCGGTTTCAGCACCTACTCTCTCTCTTGACAGCAGAAACCCGCAGCCTCAGGAGCACCCATTGGGTGGCCCCCAGTCTTCTGAGACCTCCCAAGAGTACCCTTCTGAGGAGCCCCCTCAGAAGAGGACATGCAAGAGGAAGCATGTAGACTCCCTGGATGGGTCCATCACTTCAAACACTGACCTCGAGGAGTCAGAAGGGTCCCCCAAGTCATCCTCTGATGATGTCTCCTTTGTAGACATCTTAGAGATCCTTAAGCAGAGAGGCGGCTGGCCCACTGTCACCCCTTATGATGAGGAGTCAGTGTACCTGAAGGCTTTTGGGTCTCAACCTTCAGCCTTCTGGGTGTCTCCACCTTTTGATGAACTTTTAGACCTGGTTAGTCGGAAGGTGTGGGAGACTCCTGATGCCGTGGAGCCAGTTCCCAGAAGACCCAATAAATTTCTGTCTGCCCCTAAAGAGAAAGATTTTTTTGTCCAAGGGCGTGCCTGTAGATGCCATGGTGGTGGAGGCGGCCACTAAGAAGGAGCTAGCGGAGACTTCTTCCTCTCTCCATCCACCAAATAAGGAGTCTAAAATGATGGATAGATACGGGAAGCATATATTTTCTTCAGAGGCTTTTACACTCAGATCGCTGAACTATCTAACACATTTTACGAGGCTTCAAAGAGATCTCCTCAAGGAGTTGGGAGATATTCTTCAAGGTACATCTACTGAAGGAGTCCCTGAGAAGGTGTCTGCTCAGTTGTCCACCTTAAATTCCATCATCAACTCCTCCATGAGGCTGATCTCTTATGCAGCCGACAGAGTGAGCAGGGCAGCGGGTTCAAGAGTTTCCCTTAGGAGACACTCCTGGATGCGCTTATGTAATTTTGTGGAGCCGTTCAAGTCTACCTTTACCAATGCCCCCTTTGATGGTTCTTCATTGTTTGGACTTAAGGTAAAAGATACACTCACCAGGTGCAAACAAGAAGGGAAAACTCTCTCTGCCATGGGAGTACGGTTTACCATCCCCTCTAGACCATATCCTAAGGGTCAGAGAGGTGGTAAGATGTGGTTCAAGAAGTCCCAGAAAAGTTTCCCGGATGCACAGGGGGACTCCTCCTTCAGAGGCAGAGGATGAGGAGCTAATGGTAGACATTGCCCTAGAGGCAGGGTGGTCTGCAAAACCAGGGAGGCCGTGATTCATTTTGAGGTCGTCCCTATCAGCGCTTCTGATGTGGGGCCTGGCTGTGCTTCTTTGGAGTCAGTCGGGGGTCACATATCTTTGTATCCAGAAGCCTGGCTAAACATCACCCAAGACAAATGGATACAAAGAATAATCACCAGAGATTACTCTTTACCCTTTTGTCTTCCACCTCACACTCCCAAGAAGATCCCATATGTTCCACCCAATCACAGGGATCAAGTAACTGTAGAAGTGCAAAAGTTGCTTGAAAACAGAGTCATCCAAACTGTCCCCACAGACCAGATAGGATTCGGAACTTGCTCCAGATTTTTTTTAGTGCCAAAATGTACAGTAGACTGGAGGCCCATCTTGGACCTCAGCAAACTAAACAAATCCATAAAGAAGGCCAAGTTCCGGATGGTGACACTGCATTCTGTACTCCATCTGTTAGGGAAAGACAATTGGGTGTGCTCCATAGACCTCCAAGATGCGTTCTTCCATATAGAAATGGACAGAGCATCGAGAAGCCACTTACGCTTCTGGCTGGGAGCCAGTCACTAGCAATTTCGTGCTCTGCCCTTTGGTCTCACCACAGCCCCCAGGGTGTTTGCCAAATGTATGGCAGTAGTGACAGCTCACCTGAGACGTCTAGGATTCCAAGTGTTTCTGTACCTGGACAATTGGCTCCTGACCATCACCACCAGGCATCTACTCCTACAAACCGGAGATTCCACCATCCAGCTTTGTTCCCAGCTAGGGATTACAATAAATTGTGAAACGTCTGCCTTATCGCCCTCTCAATTTGTGACTTTTATATGCGCAGAAATAGACACAGTTGCCATGTTAGCTCTTCTGCCTGCAGAAAGAGTGCAGAACCTCAAACAGCAAATTCTCAGTCTACTTCCTCTACAGAAAGTCAAGGCAAAGACAGTGCTGAAACTCTTAGGGACCATGGCCTCCGCCATAACATTAGTCCCTCTAGCCAGATTACATATGCGAATTCTCCAGTGGCTTCTATCATCCCAGTGGTCTTTTCAACAACTGCCTCTGTCTCACCACATCATCATAACAGAGTCTTGCAAAAAGGATCTTCGTTGGTGGATTCAACCCGACCAACTAACAACAGGCACCCCATTCCTTCCTCGCCAACCCATTGCTACTGTGACCATGGATGCCTCACAGATGGGGTGGGGGGGCATTATCTAGGCAGGACTGTCCAAGGCACTTGGCAAGATCATGAGGCTCAGCTGCATATCAATGTTCTTGAGATGAGAGAAGTGCTTCTAGCATTGCAGGCACTTCACAACTTTCTTACTCTGGGGACTATAGCAGTCCAATCAGACAACATGTCAGTGGTATGGTATCCCAACAAACAAGGAGGAACCAGATCTTACCCCCTCTGTCGAGAGGCCCTTCCTGTTTTGGAGTGGGCAATTTCTTCACAACACTTTCTGGTGGCAATGCCCATCCCAGGGACAACCAATGTGATAGCCGACAAGCTCAGCAGGGTAATCTTGATGCCTCATGTGTGGCCTCTGAATCAGAAAGTAGCGGAACAGATCTTCCGCAAATGGGGACAGCCATGCTGTGATCTCTTCGCCAGTCCGATCAACTCCAAATGCAGCAGCTACTTTTCCCTTATCCCCCCTCCGGGGGAGCCACCGAAAGATGCAGTTGTTCACGATTGGCCCCTGGGACTCCTTTATGCTTTCCCTCCCTTTCCTCTCATATCCAAAGTGATTCAGAAAGCAAAGTTATTGGGAAGCAAAATAATTCTCATCACTTCTTACTGGCCTTGCCAGATTTGGTTCCCCTTTCTCGGACCTCACCTATTAAACGTTACATGGACTCTGGACCCAGTGCCAGACCTCTTGACACACATCAGGCTCCCTTCACCCCTGCCTGTACACCCTCAACATGACAGTGTGGCTGCTCCAATTCCATCCCTAGTCAGGCGTCATGATTTTTCACCTGCTGTGACCCACATCCTCACATCTTTGCATAAACCTTCCACTAGGAAGTTATACACTAGCAAATGGAGAAGGTTTTCCATCTGGGCTGAAGAAAGGAAAGTAGATCCTTACACTGCATCCATCCCTATGATTTTAGAATTTTTGTCTGAACTTTTCCATCAGGGATCTGCTGCTGCCACAATTAGGGTCCAATTGGCAGCAATATCTAATTTTCATTTGGGTCAACATGAGTCTAACCTGATGTCCCATAGATTGTGTAAAACCCTCCTTAAAGGTGCTACTTTGCTAAGAACCCCCCCTTTTAGGAACCAGTGTCTCCCTGGGATCTAAACTTTGTTCTGTCTATGCTAATTTCACCACCCTTTGAACCCGCTGATTCGTGCCTATTGAAATTTTTGTCTTGGAAGACTTTGTTTCTAGTAGCCATCACATCAGCTAGACGAGTGAAGGAGTTACAAGCATGGTCTTTTAAGCCTCCTTATTTGATTTTCCACAAAGGCAGAGTTGCTCTTCATACAAATCCTTCCTTTATCCCCAAAGTTTGCTCTCACTAGTTTGAACCAAACTATAGAATTACCAGTGTTTTTCCCTAATCATTCTAACACAGCAGAATACAAATTTCATCAACTGGATGTTCACAGGCAGTTACGGTTCTACCTTCACAGGACTAAGGAACTCAGAAAGTCAGACCAATTGTTCGTATCTTTTTCTGATTCTGGACTAGGTCTGCCAGTCTCTAAAGTGACTCTATCAAATTGGATTTCGAGCTGTATTTCCTTCATTTACTCCTCCAATGGAAAAACTCTACCGTTCAAGATTAAGGCTCATTCTACATGATCCCAGTCTACATCTGCTGCTTTCCAAGCCAGAGCTCCAATTGACAGTATTTGTGCTGCAGCAACTTGGGCCACCCCTCATACCTTTATTACTCATTACAAATTGGACATGACCTCAAGGGGTAGAGCCTCCTTTGGTTCCACAGTACTCAGGAGTATTTTCCCGTGAGCCACCCAAGAATAAGGTGCTAGGGACGCTGTCCCATATGTAAGAATGAAGGTGAGATCGGACTACAGAACATAAAGAAGTTATGTACTCACCATAACGTTCCATGTTTGTAGTCCATTTTGCCCTTCATTCTTACGAACCCACTCACCTACCCCCATCCTGGAAGGATCTGGAGACAGGATAGTCTTACCTTGGTAGGGTGGAGACCTTTCATTATTGTTGTTCTTTCTGGATAACCTTAGATCTATCTATCTATAGTTTAGCAGCAAACAAGATCTGGGAATTGTACTAGTGCACTATGGGATACCTACCTAGTCACGAGCCAACTAAGAGACTTTGAGCTTTGTAATAGGCCAAGTCGGAGCCGAGGATCGGCTTCGAACCCATATGTAAGAATGAAGGGCGAGATGGACTACAAACATGGAACATTATGGTGAGTACATAACTTTTTTTTTGCTTTCATTGACAACCTGCCCTCGTGCACACAGATATAGCAATCGCCTCTCCTGTGTGATTGCCAAAGTTGGTTATATAAGAGCAACAGTAATCTACTTCATTTGCTACTATTGGACAGAAACAATAGTCACAGTAGTCGTCTCCACTTCATCTTTAGGGCACATCACCTCCCCATCAACCTCATTAAAAACTAAGCAATACAATGATACAATTGTGTTATCCTGTAGGCCATGTGTACTGTTACCACTGGCCACATATCTATTTGGTTTCCTGCAGAAAAACTGACAAAAAAGAATCAGCATAGATGTATTTCAGCTTGCAGCTTTCAGGCACTATACTGTGTTCCCCATAACTCTCAACCAAGCCACACTAATGATCATTTGGTTGTGATCACCTGCCTAACTGTCCTTTGTTGTCATGTACAAAATGCTCTTCCAATAGATAGCCACTTCTGGTAATCTTCTGTAATCACCAAAACTGGTAAAAAAAAGTAACCACGGCAATGTAGATTGAGTTGTTGCAGGATCAAACACTTTTCACTTAACAAACTGTACAAAATGAACATTAGTCGTAGCTCTCAACCTCTTAGCACAAGAGCCAGGAACAAAACCTACATGTTAAGGAGGGGGAAAGCCCATAATCACTGACAAATTTGAAATAGACCTTTATCTTATGCTAGAATAAAAGGTTTTACATTAGCATCCAATCTTCTGAGGAATATGAAGTTTGCGACTCAAAAGTCTGTTATTATTTGTATCAATAATCCTCATAGATTTACCAGAGAAGAAATGAGACACAGCCAGCGCAACATCAAAGTAACGAGTTATAAAACCTGCCACAGGTCATGCCCCATGAATGGAAGAGTCCCTAGGAGAAAGCAGTATGATACAGTGAAACAACTGAGAAAAAAAAAGTCTAGCATGTTTTAAGCATAAGACATCAATAATAAGGCAAGTTGCAGGACCACTGTCTTTCCAAAACTAAGGTGGTTGAAATAAATCTATCAACAGACTCTCCTTCTCCATACCTCTCAATAATTTTGCTCAAGAATTCTGGACAAAGCCAACTATAATAGGGAGAACAAAGGTCTACAAACAGGGAAAATGATTAAATGTTACTCTAATTCACATAAAAGTTAATATAACAACAGGATCTGCTGTCCTTTTCATTCTCCGTCACTAATAGGATTCGGATCTGATCCTTGGATACACTAGATTTTGGATCCAGCTGTTGAGCTCCTCCCTTTACACATAATGGTCTATTTCATCCCCATTGCCTCAGATCTCGTTTGCCGCCATTGTGGTTAGACATAGGTTCTCTTCTCAAGCATTGTAAGCAAATGTTCTTCTGATTGTTAATTGTTAAAAGTTAGATAGCCCTTTCGTAAAAACTTTATTTTTTTCCTTACATCCTCCCTCTTAGTGTTCGCTGGCATTAGAGAATTCTTTGATCTTTCTTTGACTTTGCTACTAAGTGTTTTAGTAGGCTTTGTGCCATTGTTGGTACCTTCATTTACCTGCCAGGTATATCTTTAAATACACAGCTGGTGTTTCACCCTTTTTTCCTTTCTTCCCTTCTAGACTGAATAATTACTGTTTTTTTCTGTTAATTCCGTTCTAGCAGCTCTCCTCTCCTTCAAAATAAATTGTTGTTGTTGTTGTTGTTGTTGTACTTAGTTCAGGGGTTGTTCTCCTTTTAACTTTGTCGGAGAAACCAACCAGGTTTAAAAAGTGCACTTCTTGTGGGCATAATATCACAAATTCTGATAACCACAAGAAGTGTGTTTATTGTCTGGGACCAGACCATCTTAACATGGCCTGTTCAGTAAGCTCTATATTTAATCCGACAGCTTAGGCTGACAGGCATAATAAGTTCATCCTTAAAGGTTTACTTCCTGCTTCTTCTGGGGCTCAACCCCCCTCAAAAACATCTAAATCTGTTTCTTCTGAGTCCAGGAATGGGTCTCCTATGAAGACCCCAAGGGCTTCCTCGGAGTCCATTGAAAAGATCAGAAGAA
Source organism: Protopterus annectens (assembly GCF_019279795.1). NCBI lineage: Eukaryota > Metazoa > Chordata > Ceratodontiformes > Protopteridae > Protopterus > Protopterus annectens. The sequence continues at coordinate 1,381,315,670 of NC_056739.1, forward strand.
TCTTCAATCTGACCTTCTCAGATCCTAAATCTCTTGGCCTTCCCTTGCATCCAAAGTCATCCTCAAATCCGAAAGGGTTGGCTCCTATAGTTATACCTCCCTTACCTTCTACTTCTTCTTCAGATCTGAGAACCAGTACATCACACAGAAGCCGTACTCCACAGTACACAGTCAAACCTATTTGTCCTTCTCTGCCCACTCAGTTATTCCAAACACTGAAGAAACACTCTTGACCCCCTTCCACAATGTCTTTTAGCTCTTCCAGAAGCCTGTCTGAAGTGAATGTGGATAGGATGATAAGTAAATTCCTCAGAACTCAGATCCATATGGGAGCTCCGTCCCCCTACTGGATCTGTGAGTGTGCCTACGAAGTCCATTGTTTCTCCCTGTCTGATCAGACCCATGGTTTTGGAGTCCATACAAGATCTCTGAGAGTTTTAGCATCAGATCTGAGGAGAGTTCCTTCCTCCACTCCAACAATTTCCATGACTGGCTCTGCTCTGATGCCCTCGAATCAGAGCGGGTCTCTGAGCAAAGATGTTGGTGCCGAACCTGAGGAGTTGGGTTTGGCTCTGTTTTTGTTAGATCCAGCCCTTCCTCTTGGAGCTTCAGCCCTGGACAGCTCAGATCCAATTCTCCCCTTGAGGCTGAGATCTGAGGGTGGCCCTGACTTACCTTCTTAGGAAGATTTGGCTCCAGGGAGGGAGGAAAGGGTTTATCCTGGTCCCTCAGCTTTCAAAGTGGTAGAAAGGACCTCCTCTCTCTCCATAGAGAACCATTGCCTCATGTCTAGGATCCTATTCCCTATCCCTCATTGGCTCCAAGCTTTGAGTCCATCAGACCTGCTCCACAGGGACAGCCAGTTCCAGTTAGTCGCCAGACAGTTCCACTTGAGGAACTCTCCCTCTCTTCTGATACCTCCCCAGAACATCCCACAGAGGTTATTCGGAAGAGGATGTGTAAGAGGAGACACGTTGATTTCCCCCATGGAGTCTCTCATGGAGGACGCTGTGCTGAGTTTGATTAGGGAGAAATATCCCCTAGATCACCACCTGATGACATCTCCTTTGGAGATATTCTAGAAATCCTTAAGCAGAAAGGTGGCTGGTCATCTAAAACTCCTTCTCCTGAAGAATTGGTGTTTCTGGAGGCATTTAGTGCTGGACCATCTACATCTTGGGTGACCCCCAGCGAACAAACTTATTGACCTGGTTTCCCATTAGACATGGAAGGAGCCAGACACTGTCGAGCCCATACCCAAGCTCCCAGACAAATTTTTGGCTGCTCCTTTGGACCATTCTCACTGGAGCAAAGGAGTTCCTGTTGATGGTATGGTGGCAGTGGCAGCCACTAAAAAAGAGCTAACAGAACAGAGCTCTTTTGTACATCTGCCAAACAGGGAGTCCAGAGAGTTGGACAGATTTGGAAAGCAAGTGTTCACCTCAGCTACCTTCGCTCTGAGGTCCCTTAGTTATTTGGCACATTTTACTAGGCTGCAGAGAGATTTGACTAAAGAACTGTCAAATTCCCTGTCTGAGTCCATGTCTGTTGAGGATTTCAAAAGAATTTCCTCTCAAATGGCCACTCTTTTGTCTATTTTAAACGTGTTGGTGAAGTTAATCTTTCATACAGCTGAAGGTACCTCACCTCACTATCTGCCAGTTCAGGTATCACCATACGGAGACACGCCTGAATGAGGGTGTACAACTTTGTGGAGTCCTTTAAGACATCTTTTATTAATGCCCTTTTTGATAGTACTTCCTTGTTTAGGCCATCAGTTAAAGATACACTTACCAGCAGCAAGTAAGATGGAAAAGCCCTGTCTGCGGTAGGAATCAAGTTTTCTGCCCCTCAATGGACCTCTAGAAACCAGAGAGGTGGTAAGAAGATGTGGTTCTGTAATCTCAGGTGCCTTTCCAGGATTCATTGGGGATAATTCCTTCAAAGACAGAGGAAGAAATTTTAATGATAGACATTGCCCCAGAGGCAGAAGAGGCCCACAGAACCAGGGCTTTAGATATTCCTTTTCAAACAGGCCCCATCAGTGCTGACCAACTGCTCAACTCTGGAGGCAGTTGGGATAAATTTTCCTTGCACGTAGATGCCAGGACAGTTATCACAAAAGATTTATGAGTGCTAAAGGTAATATCCAGAGGTTACTACATACCTTTTTTCCTTCTTCCTCCTAGTCCTGGGAAGAAACTTCCCGATGTTCCACCCAGCAGAGAAAGGAAGCAGCACAAGAAATGCAACAGCTGCTAGAAAAAAGTCATCCTGAAATCTCACCCAACCAGATAGGATTCAGAACCTACCCACACTTCTTTTTAGTCCAAAAGAAAACAGGGGCCCTCTGACCCATTTTGGATCTAAGCGGTTTGAACCAGTATGTGAATAAGCCAAAGTTCTGAATGGTCACAGTTCAGTCCATCCTACCCTTTCTGCACAAGGATGACTGGATGTGCTCTATAGACCTTCAGGATGCATATTATCACATAAAATAGATGATTCTGAAGGTATTTTCACTTTTGGCTGGGAGCCAATCACTACCAATTTAGAGCTCTGCCCTTTGGACTCACCACAGCACTCATGGTGTTTATGAAATGCATGGCAGAAGTAGTAGCTCACTTGAGATTCAAAGGATTCCAGGTGTTTCCATATCTAGATGATTGGCTTCTCACTGCCTCCTTCAGGCATCAACTTCTACAAGCCAGAGACTATTTGCTCCAGATTTGCACATCTTGCTCATTTCAATCAGTCTTGCCAAAGCATAGCTTGCCCCAGTCCAGAGCCTGGAATTCATCAGAATGCTTCTGAACACTACAACTCAAGTGACATCTTTAACCTTCCACCACATTACTGCTGTAAGGGACCAGGTGCAAGATATCCTTTCTCCTCCTTCTCCTCCTTCTCCTCCAGCAAGGGTAGTGCTTCATGCACTATAGGGTCTATGCTCGCTGTAGTAATACTGCTTCTCCTTGCATGCTTCTTTATGCAAATTCTCCAGTGGACCTTAGCTGTGTACAGTGGTCCATTCTACATCAACCCATGTCTTTTCAAATAAAATTCATCCCGATTTGCAAGCGTCACATTCATTGGTAGATTCAGTCCAATGATCTCTTTCTGGGTAGACCTTTTGTTCTTCAGAATCCAGTTGCCACAGTGACCATGGATACTTTAGAACTGAGGTGGGGGGGCATTTCTGGGAAGGATGGTCCAAGGCATATGGCCCCTTGAGATTAAATTGCATAGCAATGTCCTACAGATGAGAGCAGTCCTTTTTAGCATTGTTGGCATTTCAAGTATCTCTTCCTCTGGGGACTATTGTAGTTCAGACAGACAATATGTCGGTAGTCTGTTGCATCAATAAGCAATGAGGAACCTGAACTTACCCCCTGTGCAGAAAGGCCATGAGAGTTTGGAAATGGGTGATCTCTTCAAACCACTTTCTAATTACGATGCACATACTAGGGAAAACCAAACAAATTAAGACAGACAAATTAAGCAGATCTGTTTTGATGCCTCATGAGTTGTTTCTTAATTAGTCAATACTGAATATAATCTTCAGGTATTGGGGCCAAACTTGCTGTGACCTATTTGCTTTCCCTCTCAACAATTGCAGAAGGTACTTGTCTGTGATCAACCCTATGAGGGAGGCACCGAGAGATGCTCTGCTTCATGCTTGGCCCTCTGGTCTCCTTTATGCTTATCCTCCTTTTACACTGATTCCAAACCTCTTATAGAAAGCAAGCAGACTGAAGAGCTCAGTAATCCTCATTGCCCTCTTCTGGCCTCAGGAAGATTGGTTCTTCTTCCTACGGTCTCATCTTCACTATCCTCCATGGATACTGGAGCCTCATCAGGATCTCCTATCTCACCCATCAGGGATACAACATCCCAACCTTCTCGCCCTCAAGTTGACCACATGGTTTCTCCACTTCCAGTAATACTTAGACAGTCCCAGCTCTCTTCCCTAGTTTGTAACATTATTTTGGCTTCACAAAAAACTTCCACCAAGAAAGTGTATTGGAGCAAATGGCAAAGGTTTTCTATTTGGGCTTCTGACCAAAATATTGACCCTTTTTCAGCCCAAACTTCGACAATTCTTCATTTAATTACAGCCCTTTTTAATAAAGGGGCCAGTTTTTCAACAATTAAACTTCATTTGGCAGCAATCTCAAATTTACATTCAGGAAATTAATCTTTTTTCCCGACTTCTTCAAGATTGTATAAAGCCTTTATAAAGGGCATTTTTCTTCTCAGACCTCCGGTAAAGGATTCTTCATCACCTTGGGAGGTTACTGTGGTTCTTCAGAGTTTAACTCAGAAACCCTTTGAACCATCAGACAAATGTGATCTAAACTTTCTGTTATGGAAAATAACATTCCTGGTAGCTAGGAATTCAGTGAAAAGAATTTTTGAACTCCAGGCTTTGTCAGCAAAACCTCCTTACATTAATTTTCATAAAGACAAGGTTTCTTTATGGACTAACCCCACCTTCTGAAAATAACATCAGCCAATCCATTAATCTTCCAGCCTTTTTTTCCAAAATTTTCCAGTAGGGGAAAGTACATATTACATCTCCTTGATGTACACAGACAGCTATATTTTTATCTTAATAGAACTAAACAGTTTTGTATCAGATCAGCCTTTCATGTCTTTTTCCTCAAATCACCTGGGTCAATCAGTTTCTAAACTTACCCTAGCTAAATGGATTACAGAAGGTTTAGTTTTACCAAGACCTCCCTGAGCTCATTCAACTCGATCCTTGGCTATGCCATCGGCTTTTTGGCCAAGGACTTCTGTTGACAACATCTGTGGAGCAGCCACATGGTCTAAGGCTCATACCTTTATTTCACATTATACGTTGGACATCATATCTAGAAAAAGATCCCCCTTTGGTTCGGCAGTGCTCTGGAATATCCTTCATGAGGCCACCCGAGGCTTATGTAGTTATGGACTCTGTCCCATTAGTGAGCAAGAATGAAAAGGACAACATCAGATTTATAAGTTATGTACTCAACATAACTAGGCATCTGTATTGTCCATTTTTATTTTTCCTCACCTTCTTTCACATTCGTCCCCCATTCCTTCTGTATTTTGGAAGAAGCTTTTGGACTATGTTCAGAACCTACTGTTCCAGGTTTGAGCCCCATCTTTTTTTTCATCTCTCCTTTCTTCTTGAACCAGAATGTGATTAGGCAGCAAACTCGATCCAAGGTATGGGGGATGGAATAGAGCACTGTGGGTAGAGGGAGGAGCTAGAGAGCTGGATCCAAAATCTAGTGTATGCGGCCGAGTCAGATCTGAGATCGTATCATAAAACTCTATTAGTGAGGAAGAATTAAAATGGACAACACAGCTGCGTAGTTATGTTGAGTAAATAACTTATAATTTTATATCAATATACATTTATGCACAATAAAAAGTATAAAGCTCTATTGACTGTATTACTGACTGACTTAATCCTCATTGATTTATCAGAAAATCAAAAATGTTATGAACAAGGTAAAAATATGAGGTGTCAACCAGGGGTGTAACCAGGAATTTATAAATTGTACATACCAGAGCTATATTGCACCTCCCATAAAATGTATTGGCTGTTAATTGGCACTGCAGTACATTATCCCTTTGGCCACATGACACAGACTGCATTTTGGTTACAGTGCTGCACTGCAGGAAGTCTCTGTAGAACAGCCAGATATTCACTTAGCATTACTGTAAAAAGCCTCTATGCCATATCATGGCCACCAGTCTCAGAGGTCCAGCCATATCAACACCAGTGTTGTGCATCAAGTGTGTGTGCTATATCATGGCAAGTAGTCCCACAGTCTATTCATACAACCAACAATGTGGCACTAACAAGCCTGTATGCCACAACATGGAAGGTGTCATACAAAGTAACATTCATACTGTGCACTGTAAAAATAAACCACCTGGATGGAATAAAACATTAATAACTATATAATAATAATAAAAAAAACATAATGTGTAAACACTTAAAAGCAAAAATCCTAAATCTTCTAGACTTTGTTACATATTTGGGAGCCATACATATGTCTTCCCATTATTTCCTTGTGAATGTTTATTCAATCTCACTTCCTGGTCTTTTCTAACCTCCTCTGACTGATTTCTGTAATTAACATGAAGTATTTATATTCCCTACTAATTATCCATTTTTTAAAGCAGCTTCTGTTCTAGATTCAGTTAAAAACATTACCAGAGCCGGTCTTTCACTTATAATTCCCCTGTCCTTTTCTGTTTTCCTATACTTGGATATCAATTCCTGATAGAGGATGCAGTCTCTATCCTGCACTCCAAATGTCTGTTTTGTTTCTTTCCATTCTTTTACCTTTCTCTCTATAGATACTTGCTCCAACTACCTTGGCTGTTTTGTCAGTTTTCTTCAGTAAATTCCAGTCAATATCTGTATCACAATTTCAGTCATCTCTACTGATAAAATCTCCTTTCTCCATTTTAGTGTTGGCTTAGTTCTTAGAATACTTTCTACTACTTTATGGATATAATATTCTACATGGCTGCTGCTGTTCTCCATAAGGCTGTGCACCCAAAATCCCACTATCTCTGCTTATTTCTGGAATTTTCCCTGATTCATCATCATCACTTTCCACTTTGAATTATAGCTTTCTGCTTGTGTTATGTATATGAGCCTTAACTGTGTAGCTGTAAAATATCCCTTCAAATAAGATAATCCTAATCCACCTTGTTCTGTTGGAAGGATCAACTTATCCCACTTGGCCCTTGCCCTTTTCTCCTCCTAGATAAAATCCTTCAACTCTTTATTAAGTACCATCCACAGCTTCTCCTCTGATTGAGAAAAATAGGCCTGACCTACCTATATTTAAAACTAAAGGGACTAAAAACATTTTCACTGCTTGTATTTTGCTGTCCATCTCCATAAACAAGAGCTTCCTGTTTTTTTGGTTTTTGTACAATCTTTTATTTAGTCTCTTAAAAATGCTTAGCTTTCATAACAGAATCCTTTTTAATCCATACTCATGAATACTTCATTTTATTGTGCCCCTTAAATTTGAGTATAGCTGGACCAATTCATGTATGTGTACATAGTTTACAGCTGTAGCCTTTGTTTTATGTTCATTAATTTTATATCCTGAAAAGAAGTGAAACTGTGTCAAGATGTTCTACAATACTGAGATGTAGTTTTCTGGCTTTTTCAGGTGCAAAATAATATTGTATGGAAATAAAACTAATTTTTCTTGATTACCATACCAATTATATCGCTGAATTTCTGAGTACCTTATTTTCTATGTCAAGGGCTCTAAATATAAAGTAAATAACGAAAGGGAAAGAAGACACACTTGTGTGGTTCCTCTGTTCAGACACAATTTGTCAGAAAGGAACCCTCCCACTTTAATTTGTGCCTCCAGTTCCTCATATATTCTTCTAATTAACATTATTACTGTATCAGAGAATGCAAATGTTTCTATTGCCCTACTCATAAAACCACAGCTTACTCTGTTGAATGCTTTCTGTATCAAGACCCATCAACAATAGTGGTATTTTCTTACACTCTGCTTTTCTTTGGATCACCATTGTTCTATTAATGTTGTCAAATGGTTGCCCCCTCCACAAAACCACATTGATCCATATCTATCAATTTTGGCAACATTATTGCCATTCCTGTAGATATTATAGTTGTAAACACTTTATAATCATGATTTAAAATTGAACTGGTCTTATATGAAGCTGGGTTTGATGGGTCTTTACCATCTTTTGGTATTAACAGCCACCATAGTTTTCTTCCAGGATGCCTGTGCATCCCCACCTTTTAAAATACTGCTAAGCAAAACCTTGCAGATCTTTATCACTTTCTTCCATCCTAACTTCCAAACATACACAGGAATTCCAACTATTCCTGGAGACTTTGCTGCAGATTGACTGTACATTATCATTTTTATCTCATCTCCTCATGTCTTAAATGTTAATTGTTGAGCCTCATAAAATATTTCCATTTGTACTCTTGTTTTCCACATTTCTCTGGTTTATACAAATGTTCACAACATTTCCAAAATATTTCTAATACGTTTAAAGGCTCCCTGGTTACTTTTTTGTGTTATAGAATCCCTATGTTTGGCCATAACCTTTTCAACTTTCTGTTACCCAAGTCGTTGTGCTAAAAGTTTTGGTGCTTTGGAGTTGTCAAAACAGTTGCTTAATAGCAATATTTTTAAACTCATGCATATTATTCAGATACTCCCTTATTTTCTCTGTAGCATTCTGCAATTGTGGCTCTTCCTGTTCTGTGAGATTCCCCTCATTCTGCAATACCTGTGCCAGTCTCTCTAAATAATTCCTGTTACTCTTTAACAATATCTCTTTCTCATTTATTTCTACCATATTCTTAAACTCCACTTTTATTTGATCCCACTTACTAGCTACAGGTTCTGAAAAAGTTTCTTTCTTTCTTACTAACTCTGGAATAATTTCTACTACCCATTCTTTAAATTCCTCTCTTTTAATAGGTAGGTAGGGAAGCACCAGTATCTCATTTTACTTCATTATCCATTTTATCTTAGTTGTTATTGGTGCATGATCTGAAATAGTTATTGGATGTGCATCAAAGCTTTCAATTAAATGCAAATGTTCCCATGAAATATAATTTCTGTGTAGTCTAACCCAGTTATTGCACCTTGGGGAGTAATATATAAATTATCTCCAAGTTCCTACTATTGCATTTACATCTTCCATAGCAATTATTTTCATAAGTGTCTTCAGAAATTTACCCTCTCTTGTTTTATGTTCCCTTCTATGTCCCCCAGATACATCCTCGGTGTTTCAAATCAAATTCCAGTCCCCATCTGTAATTAATATTCAGTGCTAAAAACTGATTAATTTTCCCAAAATTTTCTTAAGCTCTATAGTAACAGTTTTTGGTGGCATATAAATGCATGTCAGTGAAATCCTCCCCTCTTGCCAGTAGCCTTACTACTACAGATTTACCATTATTGTCTTTCCCCCTCTTCTAACAGTATTGGAGTTCCTCTAGCAATTAGTATACATACTCCCCTTTTCCTTTGTTGCTGATACTCTGCTGAATATCCCTCCTGAAATCCTTTCTTTAACAACTTTACTTGCTCCTCTCTTTCCAAGTATATCTATTGTAGAACTGCTGTTTACACTCTGCATTCCTTTTTGTCTATACATGTGATGCCATTCACATTCCAAAATAATATGTTTAGTGCAGCCATTATGATAAAAAGTTATTATTTCCACCTACTATATATGGCCGCTTTTTTAAATGTCCATTTCCAGCTTTGTGTTACATGCACCCATTAATGCTTGGCAGGTTAATCTTTTATGAAGTTGTTTCTTGTCAACTCCATTTGAAACTATGTCACATTTTACAAGACTCTGTGTTTTAATGATAACCCTAAAAAAACACTCCCCTAACCTATTACATTTAAACAACCACACAAAACTATATACATCTTCAAACAATGAAGTTTAATTCTGCTGACAGCAACAATTGTCCCTAATAGACAGTCGGACATACAGGCAAAACCTAACCTAAAATTAAGATTATCCTTGTTAAGATGCATATTACAGCTTGTGCTCCTGCTTACACAAATTGTTGTCTGTTCTTGTCTTAGCTTTATTCCTCTCCCAGATGTGAAAAACATCTTGAATGTTTTCAGAAAACATTAATTTTTAGCCTTAAAAGTGTTGTGGCATTTATTTCAGCTTGTCTTCTTGGAAACCTACAAATAAAATGTATGTCTACCCTCAACTACAGACTTCTCAAACTGAACATTTATTTCAAATCAGTGATTCTGTCTTGATACCTTTTAGGTACTTGTTCCATGTGGATGTGCAACAGATATTGAAGGAGGCAAGAAAATCTGCAACTACAAAATCTTATGTTTACAAGTGGAATAGGTTTTCTAGGTGATGCCTGACCAATATCAGAGGGCTTGGTATGGTGTCTACCCCTCTAGTTTTGAAATATTTGTGTGAGACACTCAACAATGACTTATCTTATGCATCTATCAAAGTACATCTTGTGGCCATCTCAGCTTGTCTGACCATGGACCCCCTTCTTATTTCTCTTTTTGTGATCAAACAGTTTATTAATGAACTGTTATACTTGAGACCCCCTCAAAAGCAAATCCCTCCTCCTTGTGATCTCAACTTTGTTCTTGAGAAATTGACCTCATCTCCTTTTGAACCAGCCTTTAAGGCTGATTTGAGGTTCATCGCTTGGTACACTGTTTTCTTTACTGCTTTGGCATCTGTAAGGCAAGTCTGTGAGCTGGAAGCTGTCGTGGTTGACCAACCTTAGCTGATTTTCCCCAAGGACAGGTTTGTTATATGCCATCTCTCATGACAAAAGATGTTTCTGTATTTACCCTGAAACAAGCCATCAATCTTCCAGCTTTTGTTCTGGAACCTACATATATGAGAGAGAAGGTTTTGCATACATTGGATGTGCACAGGCACCTTAGGTACTTCATTGACAGAACTAAGCCTTTCAGGATGGCTGAATAGCTGTTTAGGTGCTCCAGGATCCTTATCCTTCCTCTTCTCAGGTAGGGTAAACTTTTGGCTTCAACTTGTATGTCACTGAGGCCATGTGAATGATGAACATAAGTTGCACATGTTCTACTTACCTGTAACAGAAGTTGTTCAAATATCACACTGCTTCATTGGCAGCACCTACCCACTAGGGCTATTTTGTTTATAGTTCAATGGTATCCAATCTCATTCTGTTATTGGTTAGCTTTAGTTATTTATGTTGGTGTTTTTGGCTGCAGATTGGATGGTTTCAGGAAATTCTTGCTTCTGGTCTTTCTTGATTCTTCCTACTTAGCACTAAAAGTCTGAAGAACTAACTTTCTGTGACATGGGTGAGGCATCCCCTGATGGGAGGGGCTTAGCCAATCCCCTGTCACAGAGAGTCAGAGGTGGGGATTCTGAGCTTTGGATAGCTTAAAGAGTGGATTTGTGCAGGCATAGAACTCATATGCCACTGAGGTAGTGTGAAATTCAAACATCTACTGTTACAGATAATTAGGACTTGCAAAACTGTACTTTTTCATCTTTGTATATGTATAGTATTTTCTTATACTTACAGAGCTTTTCTCTGCAGGCCTTTGCTGAAAATTGATAAAATTATCCAATCTGACTTTCCCGGTAAACAATTGTCAATAAATAACTCTATAGATAGGAAAGCTTTATTTTTCTACTGTAGTGGGAGTAGAGCAGAACTAAGTCATTTTTTGGCTTGTGATTGCTGAACACTCTTAGAGTGTAGTCTTCTGCTATTGGCCAGAGAGTCATTTGGATTTCTTTTCTTTTATTTCTCTGCCTGTATAAAATAGTCATGTTTGCTCAGCAGTGATTAACAGTACAGTGTATAGATGCAGACACAAAGAAGGAACCTGCTCCATGAACTCCTACTGTTGAAAATAATCAGTAGTTGTGTGAAGAGCCACTGGTACACTGCTTTTCATGTGTTGACTTACATTGATTGTTTTATACAGCCAGCACTGCAGTAAGTCAGCTCCAGCTATATAATGTTATTGGAGACAAAGCTCTCATGGTAACTACAGGCAGGTTGTCAGTAGCACACAACACCAAGCTGTACCTGTCTCACACATTACAGACTAAAAGCATAGACCTGCATATGCTGGGAATCATAAAAGTACCTGGCAATGAACCAGAAAACCTCCTAAATGTGACTGAAAAAGAAAAAAAAAACTCACATTCAACTGAGGCAGCAGCCACCACAAAACATGCATGTATAACTCCCAGTATCTCAATTCCAAAGCTCACAGGCAAGCCTCCACACAGTTCAACATCCTAGTCATAGCTGATTCCATAGTGAGATACACTGATGCAGCATTCATCAGGCTGAGCAAGAAGAGGGTCACAGTAGGTTGCCTACTGTGGACCAGAATTTGCAGCATCATACATGCATTTACTCAAGTCACTGCATCACTAGTACACTTATGACACAGTTGTGGTACATGTGGGAGTAAGTGACCTGAGACATACCTCCCTGGATTGTATGATGAAAAACATGATTAAGTTCTTGGAATATGTGTCTGAAGCATTTATGAACTTAGACTTGAGCGGCATTTTACATTCACAAAGAATGATGCCACGATAAATAAAAGATTCAACAATTGGCTTAATTTCTGGTGTCATTCAAAGGCTCCCTATTACGCGGTTGCAGATGCAGGTTGTCGAATGCATCTTTGTTAAACTGAAAAGCGCGAAAAGGCAAAGTAGCGATGCGGCTTTTCAGTGAATTCTTTCCCTGGGAAAGAATTTGTTTGGCCGCTTTCACTACTTTGCCTTTTCAGCACTGTAGTGCGATCCCGGAGTTGGTATATTTAAGTAGGGGTGGTGTGGGAGCGAAGCACCCCACATTATTTAATGTTTTACAGGTTTTTTTTTGTTTCGGAACAGCGATTTTTTCCCTTGGAAAAAAAATCGTTGTTCTGAGGTTTCGACGTTGTAAGCTTTCACTTACATGGGGTCGATTATGTGTCGTTCGCTCTTCTGAGCATGTGATATCATAATATAGACCCTCATTCATAGTAGGTCCAATAGGCTCCCTGTCAAATAATTGAGCAGATACATTGTCATACGTAATATGGTCAAACCCATATCATCGACAATGCAGTCCGTCAAAAAAAATTAACACAAACATAACACCTGCACACACCACAAAAACAGTTTTTGCAGGGGGGAAAGTTCCCCTGCTAATTATATATACCAATTCAAAGATTGCACTACAATGGGGAAAAGGGCAAATTTACTGATCCCTACCATAACACAATTTCAGTCAGAGAAGTTCGACCGACTGCGTTGTCAATGATATGGGTTTGACCATATCACGTTCAACAATGTGTTTGTTCAATAATTTGATAGGGACTCGGTCCAATATATATCAGTCTGGGAAGAGATGGTAGACAGTCCAAACTGCTTTAGGTTCATAGGCTGGTACTAGGCTATCGGCCCTAGGGCCTATACAAGCCTAGACATAACAATTCCCTGGCTAGTTCTTCCCACAATATTTACTTCCCTGGACCCCTGTCTAGCAGGGTGACTGATATGATCCTGGGGTGAATTTCCTATCTCCCATCCAATTATCAAGGTCCCTTTTGAAGAGGGCCAAACAGGCACTCTGCTTGATATGTATGGATAGTCTATTCCAGACTCTGGGGAGTCTCTGGGTCAGGAACCTATCCCTCCAGCATGTTTTGTTCATTGTGATGACAAGATTTAGATCCCTGGAACGTGTGGTTCTGAGAGATTGGGATTTCTTTAAGTGTAGCATGTCCAACAGCTCTGGGTTTGACATGGCCTTGTATGTTAAGAAGAGATTGCCTCTGAGTAGATGATATGCGACAGAGTGCAGCTGGAGTTTTTTTAGATGGTCAGCATAGGGCATCTGCTTTAGGCCAGTGATTCTTTTAGTGAGGTATTTCTGGGGCCTTTCCAGTTGTAGCAGATGTCTTGAGAGGTACATACCAAATGGTGTACTGTATTTTATAATGGGTCTAATGAAGGATGAGTACAGTGGGACAATGACCTCCGTTTTTCTGGATGAAAAGCCCTTTGTGATGGGGTGTGCCACATAAAAGGATTTCATGACTTTTGTGGCAATGTGGATGTTAAGTTGTCAATCTCGCCTTCATTCTTGCTGGATGGGTTCGGAGCCGACCCTCAGCTCCAACTCGGCCTATACCAAAGCTCGAGAGCTATTTACCGGCTTGAAACCCTCCCTATATTCCACAATGCTAGGCGTCCAATACCCAGATCTCGTTTGCCGCTTCAGCTGCGAGGTTGCATTTTTACCAGCTCCAGGTCGTATAAAACTTTTTTACTAAGTTTATTTAGATATAAATAGCTAATTTCTTGTTAGATATTTTTCCTTTAGTGTCCCCTTTCTGATCCCTTGAGAAATCCCATTTAGAAACTCTCTTTGCTAGTAGTTTTCAGAGTTTCTCCCCTCCCCCCACCCTTTAGGGTAGAGTTAGTTTTTTCTATATATATATTTATATTTATATTTCTACTAGTCTTGTTAACTGTTTTTCTTATAGCAGTATTATTACTCTTATTACTACTATATATTGTAGAGTTAGTTCTAGTGCATGTGTGTGTGTTTGGAGTGTGTTAGACACTAGTTTCTTAGTTCCTTGGTACCCTGTTATAGTGTCTTTATGTCTAAGGATACTAAGGTCTCAGCTTTCAAGAAGTGTGACTCGTGCTGTCAGAAGATGTCTCTGACAGACGGTCACACTTCTTGTGTGTATTGTTTGGGCCCCCTACACCTGCAGGACTCTTGTTCGGTCTGTCATGCCTTCAGTCCTAGAGTCCTGCAGGAGCGTAGGAACAAACTTATTTTGAGGGGCTTACTTAAACCTGAAGGGTCCCTGACTAAGCCTTCGTCGGGTAAACCCTCCAAGCCCGCCAAACCGTTGGCTCCCTGTTTGGAGCCGTCGCCAAGCGGAGCTGCTGCCTCCTCATCAGTTCCAGCTGGAACCGACACTTTGAGATCTCAGTCGGCTCCTGTTGTAGTGTCGGAGCCTTCTCTGAGCCGAAAATGCTCGAGATCTCCCTCTTTGGAGTCTGTTCGTTCGGCTCCGAGATCTTCGTTACTACAGTCGGAGCGGAGTCATAGGTCACATTACTCTTGATCTTCCAGGCTTTCTGATCACGACCTCGAGAGGGTGGTCAGTAGACTCCTAAAGTCGCAGGCACTTGCCCAAATGTTATCTAGCCCTTCTCAAGAGACTGTGGCTATCCCTGCATCTTCAACAATTCCTCCTCCGACTCTTCCATTATGTTCGGAGCCGGAGCTCATTGGGGCTCAAATCGTCAGTACGTTGGAGCCGATACCACACATTTCGGCTCCTTCGTCGGCTCCGATCCCTTCATTGGTTCTGTCCGTGGAGGGATCCGGGTGCCAAGACTCCCTCGTCGGCTCCGAGGGGGCAAGTGGCATCGGACCCTTGTCCCAACCCATTCTCCCTCTTGGTGCCTCGGCACAGGTGAGCTCGGCCCCGACATCGGCCTCGGAGCCATCACTCTTGGTGCCGGGAGGGGGTCTCATGTCTTCGGAGCGGGGACCTTCCTCTCTATCCGATAGGGGCGCCTTCGAGGTCATGAGGAGCGTACTGACTCCTGGGTCGGACCCACGATCGGCTCCTTCGGCTCCTCCCCTCATGGTGCCTACGCCGGTCTCTGTTCACCCTCTTGACCCCAAGCGTGGAGAACAGACGATCCAGATTGCCCCATTGGGTGTGTCTTCCTCTTCCGAGGCCTCCCCTGATCATTCAGTGGAGGCCCCTCGGAAGAGAAAATGTAAGAAGAAACATGTTGACTCCCCTGAGTCAGTCACCTCAGACACCGATTTGGAGGATTCGGAAGGGTCCCCAAGGTCCCCCTCTGAGGATGTCTCCTTTTCAGACATCCATGAAATCCTTAGGCAAAGGGGGAACTGGACTGCCCTTAACCCCTCCGAGGACAAGTCGGTGTACCTGGACGCATTTGGTTCTCACCCCTCCACCTCCTGGATGTCTCCGCCTTTCGACCCACTCATGGAGGTGGTGGCTCGGAAGGCGTGGATGGCCCCGGACACAGTGGAACCAACTCCCCGTAGGCCCACAAAGTTTATTACAGCCCCGTCCAACAAACAGTTTCTTATGAAGGGCATCCCTGTTGATGCCATGGTGGTTGCAGCAGCCACTAAGAAGGAGTTGGCTGATCCTTCTGTCCCTGTCCATCCACCTAATAAAGAATCTAGGACAATGGACAGGTACGGGAAGTGGATGTTTTCTTCAGCGACCTATTCCATGCAGTTGCTGAACTACCTGTGCCATTTCACCCGCCTTCAAAGGGATATCCTTAAGGAATTGGGTAATACACTTCAGGATCCATCTGCTGCGGGTTCTCAGGAAAAGATTAACTCACAGCTTGCAACCCTTAACTCCATTGTTAACTCCTCTATGCGGCTCATCTCTTATGCAGGCAATGGGCGAGTAGGGCCACAGGCACAGGTCTAGCCTTGAGACGACATGCCTGGATGCGGCTGTGCAACTTTGCTGACCCCTTTAAGGTGTCCTTCACCAACACCCCCTTTGATGGTTCGGCTTTGTTCGGACCACAGGTGAAGGATACACTTACCAGGTGCGAGCAGGAAGGCAAGACTCTCTCTGCCGTGGGAGGCCATTTTTCCACTCCATCTAGACCATACCCGAAAGGTCAGAAGGGTGGAAAAATGTGGTTTTGCAAACCCCAGGGAGTCATGCCTGATGCACGCGGTGAGTTTCCCTCCAGGGGCAGAGGAGGGAACAATAATAGATGCCGCCCGAGGGGCAGAGGGGGTCCGCAGAATCAGGGTAGCAGGGAATCTTTCTCTGACAAACCCTTCCAGCACCCCTGAGGGGCTGCCCAACTGTCCACCTTCGGAGGCAGTCGGGGGAAGGTTGTCACTGTACCCAGAAGCCTGGCAACTCCTCTCACAAGACAAATGGGTATAGTCTATCATATCTTAGAGTTACAAAATTCCCTTCGTCCACCCCCCTGTACAAAGAAACAGATCCCTTCCAGATGTCCCACCCACGCTAAGGGATCAAGCAGTACTAGAAATTTCAAAACTGCTAAAAAAGAGGGCCATCCAGCCAGTTCCAGCAGACCAGCAAGGATCCGGAATTTACTCCAAGTTCTTTTTGGTACCGAAAAAGACAGGGGACTGGAGACCCATTCTGGATCTCAGCAGACTGAACAGGTCTATACAAAGAACAAAGTTCCGGATGGTCACGCTTCAATCCATTCTACCCTTTTTGGGTCAGGACAGTTGGATGTGCTCTATAGACCTTCAGGATGCGTACTACCATATCAAAATGAACAGGCGCTCCAGAAGGTTTCTCCGCTTCTCGCTGGGAGCCAGTCATTATCAATTCAGAGCCCTGCCCTTTGATCTCACCACAGCCCCCAGGGTGTTCACAAAATGCATGGCAGTGGCTATGGCTCACCTGAGACGATGGGGATTCCAGGTGTTTCCATATCTTGACAACTGGCTCCTTACTGCTTCCACCAGGCATCAACTTCTGCTAGCTAGGGACTATACCATTCAGACTTGGTCCGAGCTAGGTATATCAATAAATTTCGAAAAGTCTGCATTGTCGCCTTGTCAATCTATAACATTTATAGGTGCAGAAATAAACACAAAAGATCTGTCTGCAAAACTTCCTCCAGACAGAGTATCAAACATTTGCCGACATGTGCAAGTACTACTAAAGTGCAAGATGATTCAGGCCAGATTTGTACTAAAAACATTGGGTCTTATGGCGGCAGCAATCATTCTAGTCCCCCTGGCTCGTTTCCACATGTGGATCCTTCAGTGGATGCTTTTTACCCAATGGTCCTTTCAACAGCTCCCAATGTCCCACAGAATAATGATCACTCAAACTTGCAAAGACCACCTGGCTTGGTGGATGGTCTCCCCTACACTTCTCCAGGGCAGACCGTTTGTTCTTCCTTCTCCTGTTGCCACGGTGACCACAGATGCCTCCCTGATCGGGTGGGGGGGGCGTTTTCAGGGCAGGACTGTCCAGGGCACTTGGCAACCCCTAGAATACCACCTGCATATAAATGTCTTTGAGATGAGAGCGGTACTTTTAGCGTTGCAAGCTCTTCAGGACTCTCTACCTATTAAGACTATTGCAATTCAAACAGACAATATGTCTGTAGTGTGGTACATCAACAAGCAGGGCGGAACCAGATCCTATCCCTTATGTCGAGAAGCACTCAGACTCTGGCAGTGGGCGATTTCTTCGGAACGGTTTCTGATAGCAACGCACATCCCCGGGAAGTCCAACGTCATAGCAGACAGGCTGAGCAGAGCCATTCTCATGCCTCACGAGTGGTCTCTCAATCAGTCAGTAGCGGACAAGATTTTCCGCAGATGAGGTCAACCTTGTTGCGACCTTTTCACAACCCCTCTCAACAGCATGTGTGAAGACTTCTTCACTCTATTCCCCCTCCCCGGCCATTCCCCCAGAAATGCTCTAGTCCATGATTGGCCCTGGGGTCTTCTGTATGCATTCCCTCCTTTTCCCTTAATTCCAAAATTGATTCAGAAAGCGACTGCTTTGGGTTCCAGGATGATCCTCATTGCCTCTTTCTGGCCTCAACAAATTTGGTTCCTGTTCCTGCATCGTCATCTGTTGGAGCAGCCCTGGAGTCTGGACCCATTGCCGGACCTGTTGGTCCATCAGTCGGGCGGGCTGCACCAATCCCTTCAGTCTCTCAACCTCACAGCTTGGTTGCTCCACTTCCAACCTTAGCCAGGCTTCCACAGATTTCTCAGCCAGTACATGAAATCATCTTTTCTTCGCATAAATCTACTACCAGAAAAACCTATGCTAGTAAGTGGAAATGTTTCTCCTGCTGGCCAGGAATATAGATCCTTTTACAGCCCCTGTCCACACTGTTCTGGATTTTTTGGCAGAGCTCTTTCGAGA
The DNA here is from genome assembly GCF_019279795.1 of Protopterus annectens. Lineage (NCBI taxonomy): Eukaryota > Metazoa > Chordata > Ceratodontiformes > Protopteridae > Protopterus > Protopterus annectens. Next base: position 1,381,334,188 of record NC_056739.1, read on the forward strand.
AGGTTCCTCGTCTGCCACCATTAGAGTCCAATTGGCTGCTATCGCTAATTTCCATGCTGGCCTGTCAGAAACCAGCATCATGTCCCACAAACTTTGTAAGGCCTTTCTTAAAGGGACTATTTTACTTAGGCCCCCGGTTAGAGATCCCCCGCCTCCATGGGATTTAAACCTGATTTTAACTTCCTTGATTCTCCCTCCCTTTGAACCTGCGACCTCCTGTTCTTTAAAATTACTCTCCTGGAAGACTCTCTTTTTAGTAGCTATCACCTCAGCTAGAAGAGTGTCGGAACTTCAAGCCCTCTGCATTCGTCCTCCCTATCTTGTTTTCACAAGGATAGAGTCTCACTTAGAACAAACCCTTCCTTTTTACCCAAGGTTCCTTCTGAGACAAACCTGAATCAGGCTATTGAGCTTCCTGTCTTTTTTCCTAACTATTCAAGCAGAGCTGAACAAAAGCTGCACTTTTTGGATGTTCACAGGCAATTACATTTTTATTTGGATAGGACAAAACAAATTAGGAAGTCAGACCAACTCTTCCTGCCTTATGCTGAGGGCAAGCAGGGCTTGCCAGTTTCTAAAGTATCTTTATCCAGATGGCTGGCTTCAATCATATCCTTCATTTACCAATTAAGACACAAAGAACTCCCCGTAAAACCAAAAGCTCATTCCACCAGAGCATTAGCCAAGTCGGTAGCTTTTCAAGCAAGGCTCCCAATGGAATCTATTTGTGCTGCAGCCACGTGGGCCACTCCTCATACCTTTATTTCTCATTACAAGTTGGATATGGCCTCCAGGAATCGGGCTGAGTTTGGTTCCACTGTGCTCAAGAGTCTGTTCCGATGAGCCACCCAGGACTAAGGTGCTAGGGACGCTGTCCCATCCAGCAAGAATGAAGGCGAGATTGACAACTTAACATTAAGAAGTTATGTACCTACCATAATATTCCATGTTAGTTGTCTTCTTCTCGCCTTCTTTCTTGCGTCCCACCCGCCATCCCCCTAGCCTGGACAGACTGAGAAGAATCCTTCTGAGGCCATTTTCCTCTACTGGACTATTCCTAGGTTATGTCCCCATCTGTTACCACTGTAGATAATCCTTATAGTTGGCACAGGTGTTTCCATGGTGTTAGCTACCAAACGAGATCTGGGTATTGAACGCCTAGCATTGTGGGATATAGGGAGGGCCTCAAGCCGGTAAATAGCTCTCGAGCTTTGGTATAGGCCGAGTCGGAGCCGAGGATTGGCTCCGAACACATCCAGCAAGAAAGAAGGCTAGAAGAAGACAACTAACATGGAACGTTATGGTAGGTACATAACTTCTTATTATCAAAGGTGAGACTGTCCACCTGTGTCCTTAAGTCTCTTATCACACTTTCGGTGTTTAGTGTACTGCCACCTATGTGGTAATTCATGGGTACACGTTTTTTTCCCAAAGGGGATAACTATACATTTCTTGGCATTAAGCTTGAGCCCATGGCTCTGGCACCAAGCATCTGTTTCTGTAAGGCCCTTTTGTAGAATATCCACATCATTTGGGGACTCAATAATGACTCCCAGTTTGCAGTCATCTGTGAACTTTGTTAGCCAGAGTCCCTTAGTGTTGGCCTGTACTTCAGAGAAGTAGATGCCAAACAAGAGCGGTCCCAGGACTGAACCCTGAGGTACTCCACTTGTCACTTGTCTGGAGCTGGATTTGGAGTCAGCTACTTTTACAATGTGGGCTCTGTCAGTAAGCCAGTTGGCAACCCATCGAGTGACATAGGGATTAATGCCCAGCTTAGTAAGTCTATCTATGATTCCAGAGTCAGGGATGGTGTCGAAGGCCTTGGCGAGGTCCAGATAGGCTGTGTGGACTGCCTTACCCTTGTCCACAGCTCTTGAAACTGATTTGAAGATCAATCAATCAGGTTCAGGAGACAAGATCGGCCCTTCATGAACCCAAACTAGGTGGGGTCCAGTGTTTGAAGGTTGCCACTGTCTTTGTTTATAAGTTCCATGATAATACATTCCATGGCCTTGCAGATCAGGCTCTTCTGACCGATGGGGTGGTACTTCCCAGGATCCAAGGTGTATCCCCCCTTGTGGAGTGGGATAACTGTAACTGTGCGCCACTCAGTGGGCATGAAGCCTGAGGTGAGGCTATAATTAAACATGACACTTAGGTGAGGTGACAGTTCATATTGTAGTTCATGTAGTACACATCCTGGGATGTTGTCTGGTCCCATGGATGCTGTATTCTTAGCTTTGGAGAGTGCGGTTTTTACCTGTGTGGCCATTATTACCGGAATTTGGCAATCTTTGCTAGGAATGTCCTGTAGCTACCCCCCCCCCCCCAAGAATTTCACATATTGGAAAAACATAGTCCATCCACATTTCTGCCTTTATAAGCAATGTCAGTTTTCAAAAGCTCCCAGCATAACTAAACAAAATTCAGATAACTTAAAGGTATTGCTGCTCAATACTAGTAGCCTTAACAAAGAACTCTATGCAGACACTCAACACTCCTTATATATGCATCATCATGGAGACCTGGTTCAAGACTACTGAGAGCACCCTATTACTGCAAGGTTTCAACTCCTACCATTAATTCAGGCCTTTGCACTAGATGAAGGCACTAAAAATGGTGGTGTCTCTATATTCGTAAAACAAGCTTTCACCTGCAGACTCGTTAGACAGAATAATGACCTGAAACTCTTCCATGCTCAACTTACCATTAACAAAACCCCTTGTCACATCATAGATACTGATAAGACCCCCCTTCTCTGTCCCTCTTGGCCTATACTTTGTACCTGACTAGTATGGAGTCCCTCTGCACTCAGCAAAACACCATTCATCTAGAGGACTTCAACTATCCCTGCATCAACTGGAAGATCCTCTAGTATATATGCCCAGAGATTTTTGGACTTCATAATTACACAGTCACTGGACCAGTTTGTTTGCACGTCAAGTGGGGTCAGTAAAATCCTGAACTTGTTTCTCAGCAATATGGGGCAGCTCTGTTCCCTACTGACTGTAACTTCCTCCCTAGTTAAATTGGACCATAAATCACTCAGCTTCACCATAAGACTGAAGCAGTAAGCATCCTCCAATAATTCAGTATTTAGAGATTATGTTGAAGCTAATCTACTAAAACTGAGTGACAGCCTGACTAAATCAATGTTCCTTTCCTACCTGATGACCCCTCTGCATATGCAAAATACTTTACTGCCAAATTCTGTGCACATATAAATATATCTATATATATATATATATATATATATATATATATATATATATATATATATATATATATATATATATATATATATATATATATATATATATATATATATATATACACACATATATATATATATATATATATATATATATATATATATATATATATGCATCTGCACCCTCCGAAGTAAATAAATAGGCTCTACAATAAAAGTAAAAAATCAAATTTCCTGTGAAAATAAATGTAAATTTCCAGTTACAAAAAGCACTGTTGCTAAACCTAACAAGGAACGCCAATCCCTGATCAAATCCACCAAAGCTACATATGAGGTAAAAATAGCCAATTAGACTAAAGACAACCACAAAGTATCCTTTAACTGTGTTAGAAACCTCAGAAACTATGCACAGCCCTGCACACGGCTAATAGTAAATTATATCACATACTCAGATCCTGTAGATGTAGCTAATCTATTAACAGATAAATTTAGCTCTAACTTCACCACCATCTCCCCCTCCACATTCCCAGATCACATGCCATCATCCACACTCACCCTCAAATCTCCCAAGAGCAAATCCTGAAAGCACTGTAGATGCCAAGAACAGTGCTTCTATGGGTTTGGATAACATGCAAGGATACCTACTAGGCGGCCTATGACAGGACCTGTCAACCCCCCTACAATGCTATTCAGTGTCAGCCTCCAAACAGGTTTTGTGCCAGACAAATGGAGAACAACAGCAGTCACCACCCTGAAAAAAAAAGTGGGGCATCAACAGACTCAGGTAATTATGGACCCATAAGTCTGAGCAGCCTCATCTGTAAGCTATGGAAAAGGTCATTGTGGAATTAATAAATAAGGACAAAGGTAACCTACAAGCTGTTGACCGAAGCCAGTTTGACTATGTAAAGGGCAGATCCTGCCTACGTAACCTGGTTGACGTCTTTGAGAGGGTCACTGAAGCAATGGAGGAGGGAAAATCTGTACTCTCTGCGTATCTAGACCTTGCAAAAGTGTTCAGCACCATCCAACGCTCTTGTGTAGTTGATAAACTCACAAAGCAAAATGCAAATTCTCAAGTAACTCATTGGATAGCAAACTAGCTCACACATAGATCCCAAGAATTTGGGGTTGGGGGGCTCTACCTCTTTCATAAATGTATCACTAGCAGTGTGCTCCAAGATTCAGTTCTCTGGCCAGTCCTCTTTGGAATTTATTTCTCTAAGGTTAAATCTAATGTTAAAAAAGGATCATTAAATGTAAAAATAAATGTAACCCTCTAGTTACCAAAAAAACTCTTTATAAACTTAACGAGGAACTCCTTTCCCTGATCAAATCCACTGTTACCAAGGCTGATCAAGTTTGCACATGACTATAAAGTTGGTGCCCTCATAAACACTTAAGAAGATACCAAGGTCTGTCTCAAATAAATAACAGGTGTCAAAGCCATGGCCTAGAACTAAATGAGAAAAAAGGAATAATAGTATCCTTTGGCAAATATGACATCCCCTGTAACTATCACATTGACAGCACACACCTGAAAATTAATGCAGTAGTCAGTGATCTATGCATCTATGTAGACAATGAACTGTTATTCAATCACCATGTATCTACTGTTGTGAGTAAGTCCTGCTTCATTGCCCAACTTATTAGTAAGGATATGGTGTCCAGGTCAATGTATGTGATCATTCCACTGTATTCAATACTTATTAGGCCAGTCATTCAGTATAATGTTCCCCTTCTGTTTGTATTAGTCCAAACACTTGACACAACTTGAATGACCACAGTGTTCTCCAACCAAGAAAATCAAGGGCTTAAATCAAAATCTAGCTGACCATCTCAAAGCCATGTTCCCTCTTGGTGTCTTACAGGCTATGGAGGGGCAAGCTGTGCTTTGCTTACAGAGCCTCAGCTGACCACATCCTTTCAGACCTACTAAACATTCAGAAGTCCAACAGCGGCATAAAGACATGCTCAAGAGATCTTAATCTCTTTTGCAACATAAATCAAACATGCTGCAGTGATAAATATGTATCACAGAGCATACCAATTCTCTGGAACTGCCTTAATTTCCACATAAAGCAAAGCATGTTTCTTACTTTATTCAAGCATGATCTGAATGAGTAGATGGGGACTGCAGATTCCTCCCTGGTTTAGCACCTTTGCCGCTTATGGATAGGAGTATCATGTAAAATACAAGGACTATAAACTTCTTGGGAATGTATGGATAGGTTTTTAAAGATCCACATGGATCAATAGTTTGAGGTTTGTCATATAATGCTGCTGATGGACACTCTTGCATTATATTAAGACTTCATGAAACCCTTGGATCCTTTGATCTTTGTTAAGCTATCCTTGTTTTGTTTGCTTTATTTGGGGTGGCCTTAAAGCCAAACCTTGGATCAAAAATGATTTCATGCACTGAAGCTACCAGAATGGCTCCAGACAAGATGATTTGCAGATCCCATGAACCTTTTGCCAATGAAAATTTCAAAACAGAAAAACTTCCTTTCTAATTGTGCCTTCTGCTCACATTATCTCTTTTAATTTTTGGTCTTATTATGGAACCACCTTGTATGATATTTGAAAAGAAATATTGCTGCAATATATGCACCTTTATTTGCTTCTAAAGGTGCTACCTTAGATTTCCTTATTTGACATCCTGACATTACTTTCTGTATGAACTGGACTGGATTTTGCAACTAGTGGTAGTTAAACATGTGCTCTATTCTAAAACAAAAAAACACCACAGAGAATAGTTCTTTGTGCCACCCAGTCTTCATTGGACATATCTCTCCTTGGACTGTATTGCCATTCTTTGGTGCACCAGAGGCTAAGGGGTTGTGTCTGCACCTACCCCATTAGGATAGCTGTCATTTGTGTAGCTAAAATTACATCCTGTGTGTTTTATGTATTTGTTGCATATCCAGAACACACTTCATAATTTTATGAAATGCTACTCTGAGGATCTATGAAAAGTGATAGCTGGATTCCCACTTATCAGTAACCTTGGTACTTACCTACAGATAAGTACTGAATCATAAAAATTGAACTCAGAGAAAACATTACAAGGATATATTCACCATAATTTCTAATGCTTTAAATGCTTTTTACTAGTCAAATGACAACTTATTTTCCTTTCCCTAGACTTATTTGCATTTAGCTATCTGCTGGTCTTCCTTTACCTCCTTGAAAGTGGATACTGCTGTCTTTGTCATCATATTCTTTTAAGAAAGTGTTAAATGCTTGTTAGTCAGTAGTAAAAATAATTAAGGTTGTTAAGAATGATGCTGGGGTACAAAACAGAAGAAACAGTGCTGCCTTACGTGTGCCACACTTTCATGAATATTGCAAAGTTTTATTTTCCCAATGTCATGTATGCCAGTAAACTGAGAAGTTTGTTTCCTTAAAGGTTATTGGACCTTCTAGCACTGTTACTTAAGGCTGACCAAATATGCAGAAATTACAGAGAGCAAGTAACTGTTACTTCACACAATTTATATTCACAGAGCAACCCTCTAGCACATGCAGTAGAAAAAATGTGATTTCTGTCATTAATACATCTGGCAGGAATAAGTGCATCCTGTGGGAAAAGAACATGAAGTGCAGACAAAGATGTAGGCCATTTATCATCTTTTTCCTTTTATCTTTTCTTGTTCCCCCTCTCAGGTTATCATTTGACCCTTTTGTTCCCCCATCTTGTCCAGCATATTGAGGGTAAGAGCCAGCCACCAGAGGGACATCATCTTGGTGTGTCGGAGTTATTTTATGTCCTAACTGTCTTTCCTCTTGTGGCCATGCAGAATGCATATTGTCAAAGCAGGGCCTTCAGTAATAGTACTTGGTGTGTGCCTTCCTTCATCTGGCTCAGTTATAGTGTTGCGCAGTACCATGACTTGAGTGAGGTGAAGGAGGCAGCTGCCTTGAGTGCAAGCTGTTAGTAAGAATTTGTAGTGGTAAAGAAATGAAGATCAGGAGCAAATGCAAGAATTGCAGATCAAGAGCAAATGCAATAAAGTGATTCATTTAAGCAGACTACCTGATAAACAAATGGGAAAATGAATGCGTTTAGTAGCTTTGTGCTGTTAATAACTCCAGCAAAGAGCCTGTATAAGCTGTTTGTAACAGTTGAGATGTTTTTTGTCTGGGTTGAGGGGGAGGCACCAGTGTGGGGCTTGCCAAAGGTACCAGTTAACTTGGCTATGACTCTGACATTCAGTACTGGTTGTCAGGCTTGGCATGCTGTCCTTTCACCAGACTGCTTTTGAGCCTATTCAGTCATCCAAAGCAAAACCTTGCCACAGCCCATTTCCCAGGATGGACAAAGCTGATCTTGGCCGCTCTGTCTCATTCCCGTCAGCTGCCGTCTTCAGCACTTGGGCTCAATTTTTGAAATGGCATCACCTAAGGTGCATTTAAGGTTGTAGCCTTCTGCCATACAGCCAGCACTGTTTACGATTTTTCACATCTGTATGTAAGCCAAGACAGGCAGTTTGGGTGAATTAAACAACTGGTTGTTTCCTGGTTTAATTTCTGTAAACTGTATTGTTTTAAAATGCTTATATATTTAATTAACTTGCATTTATTTTTTTGTGTTGTCTGTGGCTTTTCTAAGTTAGGTCTTTAAGAAATAAATTTAATATGAGAATGATTTTGGTACCGTTCTGATACATGCTGACAAGCAGTCTGGACACCTTTCATTTACTGCTAGAGAACATTTAGAGACTCCAAGGCTTGCAGAAATGGAGAGCATACACCAAGCTATATTTCTGGGCTCAGAAACAAATTAAATATTAAATTTGTCTTTGCAGAACAGCAGTTTCAATAGTAAACAACTCACTTTTAAGTACTTCATGGCAGAATAAATACTGGCTGTCAACCAACATTTGTGAGGGATGTATCCCATAATTATAAGCAGTAACTCTAAGAGCTATACCCAACATTATATACTGTATTCTTGGCTAGAAGAAATGAAACCTTTCAACTGAATTCTTGCCAGTAAAAACATTTTTCATGGTGCAGGAATCTTACAACATTACAAGTAAGAGTGGTGCTTTTAAACATCAATTATTTCTTGGAAATAGTGAGATAGATTTGTGAAATACTAAACGTTGTTTGGTAGAACTGATTATAGTCCATAAAGTTATTGCTAAACACTCTTAACTCTTTTTGCTATATTCACTTAATCTGCTTAATACGTGCTCATTCGAAAGTTCATGTTATATGACTGAGAACATTTCATATACCTCTGTCTAAAACTAATAATCCCAAAGCTGTACTGAATATTCAACCCAGCAGGAACCAATTTAACTTCTGAACATGTTATTTTTAAATAATCAGCATTATGAACAGAAGCTTAATCTTTGATTTGTATTAAAATCAGGTCTTGTAAGATAGCACAGAAATTGGGATATCTGAGACTGATATATAATATGATCGAGACAATAATGTCAAAGCTAAAATGTACATCAGCAACATAAATCAAAGCAAGCTTCAATATTTCAGTCACTTTTTTCGTATTATTGTAATGTTAGTCGCATTGTGCGCTAAAACCACTTCATTTCTAATACTTTTTTCTTTTTGTAGTATGTTGCTTTTCTAATTTCGCATGTTTAACAGAATTCTTGTTGCATGAAAATAAAGTATGTCAAAGGAATAACTTTTTAGGCATTACACTGGCATTGCAACAAGATGTTTAGCAGTGATGCTGGTGATCTAGGATTGATTGTGAGTATGGGTGCTGAGAGCTACAAAGGGGAAAAAGAAGTGTCTTAAGGCTAGATCATTTTTCCAGCTGGGTGTGTCTGAGCTTGTCATTATCATACTTCCACATGGGGTTGTCTGATAGGGGACACTGACAAGCAGAGATATAATGGTCAGCCTTTCTTATCTTTGCTTTACTTAGAAATGTGCTTACCTGGGTGCAGTTACTTATGCACACAGACTTGTATACTAGAAGGTCAGAAATGTAAAGCATTACAAAAAACCCACAATTTGCATTACGTCTGAATACAGGAACACCACTAGCCAACTCCCTGCCTAACAAGGATAGTACAGGGAATGAATGCATAGGCACACTGACTGGTGAGGATTCCTGTACTTTCTTTGTTTGGGGTCAGCAAGAGATAGAATCCAAAAAAGAGTAATATAGATGATCGAAGAATTGTGACAGTTGCTGGGACAGACAGCTATTTTCTGTATGATGGCAGTGGAATTCAGTGTAGGGACTTTAAAGAATGATTTTTTTGTAGTCAAGATTGGTGCTAATGCTACAGAGTCAGAACATTTCAACTTTCCTGACTGAACTTGTATATAGTCATACACATTCTCATTTAATAACTGTTTAACATTCCTACATCCTTATTCATTATTTTATGGGCATAATGCATCCCAACATATCAGTACCATTCAAGCCTCACTGCCACCCCATTCCTTTCTGTCTTTTGCCTGCACAGCTTCATTCACTTTAAATAGCAGCTGTGCTGGTGGTCAGTCCCTAACAGTCAAGAATGAAAAATAGCTTTGTGGTTTATCTTCCATTTCTTCTTCTTGTACATTTTGTTCATTTGCCTACTTCCATTTTCTTATTATAAGCAACAGAAGTGTTCATCTCTCCTGGTTTCAGAATATGGGAAGGTGGGGAGACATCCTTTCCCTCAGTGTCTGCTACCTACAATTAAGCAAAGTATTTTTAACACTCTTGTTCCTCTGAAATAATTTATGATTGAATATATTCTTCACTATTTTCCTGACCCTAGTCACACATCTTATCATTTCACTGTATGTTCTCCTCCCTCACCACTTATCAGCTACAGAACTACAGGTTTCCTATAAAACAGAAAATGCTACAGTCTCCAGAACCACATATCAAATTATGATAAATGCCGTTATAGTTTTTTCAGGGAAGTCTATGTTATATTGTATTTAATATATTTTCATAGCCATAAATCGGATACCTTTAAATTTTTGTTTTGGGCCAGCTTTGTCATGACATCCAGTTTGGGATCCATTTTTTGTAGTTCATCTGAATTTTGAAATGTGCCTAATTTACCTGATTGCCTTGAGAATGAAATGCCTGCCATCTATTAGACTCATAGTAAAATCTCATAATATACAGCTCCCTTGCCGACATATATCTCAAAGATAATTGTAATTTCTTAATCCAGAATGAAATTTATCTTTAATGCTGAAAGGAGATTTTAATATTCAGTTTGCAAAATATGTTTTTTTTTAATCCTGGAAGGAGATTTATTTCATAATCGCTATGCAGAATTCTTTATGCTCACTGACCAGAATCTGCTTTGAAGCAAGGAATGAACATTTGCAGTACTTGTGCTAATGATGTAGGATCAGAAACATATAACAAAGGTCAGGTGGCTGAGATAATATATTCTGATTCCAAATCAGACTAGTCAGTCATACTTTTCACTCAAATGTGTGTGTGTGTGTGTGTGTGTGTGTGTGTGTGTGTGTGTATATATATATATATATATATATATATATACACACACACACACACACACACACAGTGGATATAAAAAGTGTACACACCCCTGTTAAAATGCCAGATTTTTGTGATATAAAAAATGAGACCACAATAAATCATTTCAAAGCATTTCCTACATTTAATATGACCTATAACCTGTAGAATTCAATTGAAAAACAAACAAATCTGTTAGGGGAAAAATATAAAAAATGAAAAGTGTACAATACGCTGGTTGCATAAGTGTGCACACCCTTAAACTCATACTTTGTTGAAGCATCTTTTGATTTAATTACAGCATTCAGTCTTCTTGGGTACACACCTACCATCAATTAAAGAGACTTTGATTAACCCCAAATAAAGTTCAGCTGTCCTAGTAGGATTTTCCTGACATTTACTCAGTTGCCTGCTACCAGCAAAAGCCATGGTTTGCAGAGAGCTTACAAAGCATCAAAGGGATCTCATTGTTGAAAGGAATCAGTCAGAAGAAGGGTACACAAAAATTTCCACAGCATTGGATATGCCATGGAACACAGTGAAGACAGTCATCAAAAAGTGGAGAAAATATGGGACAACAATGACGTTGCAAAAAACTGGACGTCCCTCCAAAACTGATGAAAAGACATAATGAAAACTGGTCAGGGAGGCTGCCAAGAGACCTACAGCAGCACTGAAGGAGCTGCAGGAATTTCTGGCAAGTACTGGTTGTGTACTACATGTGACGACAATCTCCCTTATTCTCCATATGTCTGGACTATGGGGTAGGGTTGCAAGACGGATGCCTTTTCTTACACAGAAAAACATCCAGGCCCGGCTAACATTTGCAGAACAATACATTGTCTCCCAAAAGCATGTGGAAAAATGTGTTATGGTCTTATGAGACCAAGGTTGAACTTTTTGGCCACAATTCCAAAAGGTACGTTTGGCGCAAAAACAACACTTCGCATCACCAAAAGAACACCATCCCCACGGTGAAGCATGGTGGTGGCAGTATCATGCTTTTGGGTTGCTTTTCTTCAGCTGGAACTGGGGCTTTAGTCAAGGTGGAGGGAATTATGAACAGTTCCAAATACCAGTCACTTTTGGCCCAAAACCTTCAAGCGTCTGCTAGAAAGCTGAAGATGAAGAGGAATTTCACCTTTCAACATGACAATGACCCCAAGCATACATCCAAATCAAGAAAAGAATGGCTTCACCAGAAGAAAATGAAAGTTTTAGAATGGCCCAGCCAGAGACCAGACCTAAATCCAATAGAAAATCTGTGGGGTGACCTGAAGAGGACTGTGCATGAGAGATGCCCTCACAGTCTGACAGACTGGAGTGCTTTTCATAGTTTCATAGTTTCATAGTATAGTACTAGGCTATCTGCCCTGGGGCATTTGTAAGCCTAGCCATAGTGATGTGGCTTTTGCCACCCCATGAAATGGTACAAAAATGTACAGAATAAATCTAGAATACTGTGCCTCTGTCTAGTAGTGACACAATGAAGGTCCCCTTATATAATAGAATTAGTTTACTGTGCCCCTGTCTAGCAGTGACACAGATGTGACCCCTGGGTAAACTTACGATCTCCCATCCACTCATCAAGATTTCTCTTGAAGAGAGTCAGTGAGGGGCTCTGCCTAATACGAACTGGGATCCTGTTCCAAAGCATGGGAAGCCTCTGGGTTATGAATCTATCCCTCCAGCATGTCCTATTCATACTTGTGCCGAGGTTTAAGTCTTTAGCTCTCGTGGTCCTGATGGATTTGGATTTTTGAGGTGGAGCATGTCCATCAGATCCTGATTGGACATGGCCTTGTACATCAGGCAGAGATCACCTCTGAGCAGGCGGTATGCTACTGAATAGAGCTGAAGTTTCTTTAGTCTGGCAGAATAAGACATATGTTGGAGACCCTTGATCCTTTTGGTGAGGTACTTTTGTGGTCTCTCCAGCTGTTGCAAATGCCGGGTGAGGTACATACCAAATGGGGCATTGTACTCAATCATGGGTCTGATGAGGGAGGAATATAGGGGTACAATGACATCCTTGGATCTGGATGTGAATCCCTTCATGATGAGGTGTGCAAGGTAGAATGTTTTTCTAACCACTTTGGCAACGTGGGTGTCAAATGAGAGGTCGCTGTCTACTTGGGTCCCTAGGTCTCTGATTACTTTTTCCATACTCAGTGGGTTGCTGTCTATGTGATAATTTGTGGGTACTTTGTTTTTTCCAAAAGGGATGACTATACATTTTTTGGTATTTAGTTTAAGGCCGTGACTACGGCACCAGTTGTCTGATTCAGTGAGGCCTTTTTGTAGGATGTGTGTGTCTGCTGGTGTATCGACTATGGCGCCTAGTTTGCAGTCATCTGCGAACTTTGTCAGCCACAGCCCTCCCATGTTTGCTTTAACATCTGAGAAATAAATGCCGAACAAGAGGGGTCCCAGGACAGATCCCTGTGGGACACCACTTGTGACTAGCTTTGAGTCTGACATTGCTCCAGTGATTTTAACTTTATGGGTTCTGTCCTTTAGCCAGTTTGCAACCCATCTAGTGACATAAGGGTTTACTTTTAAGCTGTTTAGCTTATCTATGATGCCTGAGTGGGGTATTGTGTCGAAGGCCTTAGCCAAGTCCAGGTATGCTGTATGGACTGCTTTGCCCTCATCAATGGCTCTAGTGACTATTTCAAAAAAGTCAACCAGGTTTAAAAGGCAGGATCTGCCCTTTACAAAGCCGAACTGGGTGGGGTCAAGTGTCTGTAGGTCCCCTATGTCTCTGTTTATGAGTTCCATAATGATTCTTTCCATAGCTTTGCAGACCAGGCTAGTTAAGCTTATGGGGCGGTAGTTTCCAGGGTCTGTAGAGGCACCCTCCTTGTGGAGTGGGACCACTGTTGCTGTATGCCAGTGTTCAGGTACATATCCCAAAGTAAGGCTAAGGTTAAATAGCATTTTTATGTGTGGGTTTAGCTCCTCTTGGAGTTCACGTAACACGCACCCGGGATACCGTCAGGTCCCATTGATGCTGTGTTTTTTGATTTGTTTAGGGCGGTTCTCACTTGGACATCTGAGATGACAGGGAGATTACATTCAGCTGGGATAAGTATTTCTTCTTTTGGGGGTGAAGGAGGGGAGAAATTTGCACTGAACCTGTCAGCCAGAATGTTAGCAATATCTGTGGGTTCAGTGTATTTTTTGTTGTTGTGAACCAACTCTGAGCATATCTGAGGGTTTCCGCCCAGGTTTCTAAATTGGCTGAAGAAGGCTTTGTGGTTATCTTTAGTGTCCTTAGCAATTTTTCTCTCAAAGTTTGCCTTGGATGTTTTTATGAGAGAACGTAGTTTTCTGCTAATGTTGATCAGAGATGTCTTCCCTTCATGGGATTTCGCTCTGACGTGCAGTAGCTTCCTTCTTTTGTTATACAATTTGTTTATGGCTGAGGTCCACCAGACAGGACGCTTACATTTGGTGGAGAGGGACTTGGATTTGTTTGGGATTGCATGATCCATGCATTCTTGGAGATGTCCATAGAAAGTATTTGTGAAGGATTCGGCATTGTGGGATGTGGTATCCACTGGCACAGTGGGCTTAAAGGATACCATCTTAGTCTTAAGAAGAGTGAAGTCTGCTTTTGAGAAGTTTTTCACTGTGGTCTTTTGTGCTGGGGTGGAGGTGGGATATGTATATCCAGGGTGATTAGTTTGTGGTCAGATCTCACTAGTGAGGGGTATACTTCCGGTGTGGAGCATTGTGTCCCCATGTTTGTGATGATCAGGTCTAGTATATTATCTCCCCTAGTGGGAGAGGTGACTAGTTGTTCCAGTGCATTTGAATTTATGAATTCCAGGAACCTTTGGGCTAGGGTATTAAGGCTAGAATAATGTACCCAATCTATGTTTGGGTAGTTGAAGTCTCCCAGTATGATGGTATTTTGTGATACATTCATATCCTCCAATGTCTTCAGGAAGGCTGAGGGTGGTCTGTAACATGCTACCAGTTGTATAGCAGTTTTGCCTATGGTTAGTTGCACCTGTATGGTCTCTGATGCTTCATGTGTTGCTACTAACCTGGAGGTGTGGGTGTCCTTTATGAATATGGACACTCCCCCTCCCTTTGTGGTTCGGCCCAGGTTTTGGGGCCGAAAAGCATGATACGAGGTATAGCCTGGTAGTGCTGGGGTGCTCTCAGGAGCCTTGAACCAGGTTTCAGTTACTGCACAGACGTCGATGTTCTCCATGCTGAGGAGTGCATCAAGTGCCTGCATCTTGAGATTTAGACTTCTGGCGTTGAGCAGCATTACCCTTATTTTTTTCCATTTTTGTTTTCTAAGGAGGTGGGTTTGTCTTTTGAGCCTTGTCTAAAAAAGGCACTATGGGGGTGGCAAGAGCCTTAGCCAAT
This sequence comes from Protopterus annectens, assembly GCF_019279795.1. Taxonomy (NCBI): domain Eukaryota; kingdom Metazoa; phylum Chordata; order Ceratodontiformes; family Protopteridae; genus Protopterus; species Protopterus annectens. The sequence goes on from NC_056739.1 coordinate 1,381,349,268, forward strand.
ATCCGGAAGCCCAGTGGTGACAGGTGTAAGCCATCCCTTGCGAAGCAGTGTGGCTTGTCCAACATATCATCCCAGGCAGACAGACATTGGATCCCCTTAGAATGACACCAGTACTTGAGCCAATTGTTAAAGCTGATCATCTTGTCTTTGTATTGTGGTATCATACTTGGATGCTGCTCAGGGTCAGGGTCATACCAGCCTGGGCTACATAATCGGAGAGCTCCTCTATGTCTCTTTTCATGTAGTCCAGGGAGGTACGTCTCAGATCATTCACACCAGCATGGACAATGACGGAGTCATATTTGTACTTGCTTTGGAGTGACCTGAGTGCGTGTGTTATGTGGCGGATCCTAGCTCCCGATAGACAGCTCACAGTCACCTTCTCCTTGTTCAGCCTGGTCAGTGGGACATCAGTGTGTCTGACTATGGAGTCACCTATTACTAGTGTATCAGGCAAGGTGTTTGGCCTTAAGGGCTGCGATTGGTCGACATACTGATTTATTGAAGTATGTGTTGCATGTGTTTTGTTTTGAGGTGGTGGATTTTTGGATGTCTGCTTTGGGAGCCTCTGTTGTTTTGGTAAGTTTTTTATTAGAGCCTCCGAGTATGTCTTTGTGTTTTTATGTGTTTGGTTTGCAGTTGTGGTAGGTCTATGTGGGACTGGGATTGTTGTGTGTGTGGTTGCCATCTCCTCCTGTCTGGTCATGCCAGCCCTGAGTTGAGAGAGTTCAGCCTCCAGTTTGGCTATATAGTTGCATCTCTCACATGTATTTGTGTTTGTTGGGAGGAGGAGTACATGAGACAATTGTAGCATTGTCTCAAGATACCCAGATTGACCAGCTGAACTGGAGACGATGCCAGTAATCTACCACTCGACATGCTAGAACAGTATAAGGGAGTGGTATACCTTTAAGGGAAGTGGATATTCACAGGGGTGGTAAGTAGATGTAGTGCTTTACTTAGTACGAGAGTGTTTACTTAGTAGAGAAGTATTGAGAACAAGTGCTAGGCTTATAATACAGTGAGTAGTCTGATTATACTAAGAGTAGAGCTTCCTTAAGGGAAAATTTGAAGAGCAGACTTGGCGGAGCCAGAAAAAGTTTAACAGGCGCTGTGCTATGCGTACAACTGCGCAAAGCCGTGCAAATGCGGATTTTAAACAGTGAACTACAAAAGAGCTAGAAATGGTCCAAAACAACCAATTACTACAGCTTCTTGTGCTGAGGTCACTTCCCCCAAGGACAAGTAGGCTGCTTTGCCAGGAAGAGTGGGCAAATATTGCCAAGTCAAAAGTACTACCCAAGAAGACTGAATGCAGTAATTAAGGTGCTTCAACAAAGTATTAGTTTAACGGTGTGAACACTTGTGCAACCAGCTTATTGTACGTTTTTTATTTTTTTATATTTTTTCCCCTAATAGATTTGTTTATTTTTCAATTGAATTGTACAGGTTATAGGTCACATTAAAGGTGGGAAAAGTTCTGAAATGATTTATTGTGGTCTCATTTTTATATCACAAAAACCTGGCATTTTAACAGGGGTTTGTACACTATACATATAAATATATATATATATATATATATATATATAGAGAGAGAGAGAGCGAGAGAGCGAGAGAGAGAGAGAGAGATATGGGTCAATGTCAGATGATCGACTTTTCCTAAACTCGAAAGAAATATTGAAGAGACCATATAATCAAGTTCCCGAAAACTCGAACATCAAGAAAAAAAAGAAAGAAAAAAAACCCACAAAAATCTACCTTTTTTTGCATTTTTACAGGGGGGGGGTGGCCCCCTGCACCCCCCCCCCCCGCAAATTATATATATCAACTCTTGAGATCCCACTACAGTGTAAATTTCCCAAAACTCGCTGTAATGCGATCTCCATTCAAAAGCTCTGAGTTTTCAAAACCTTGATCATATGGTCTTGACCATATGGAGTTTGAGTTTCTGAAAACTCGATCAACTCATAGAAACCCATAGATATATATATACACACATACAGAAAATATAAGTGTTAAATATTTCTCATTGATTTTTCATATAATTATGCTCAGCTACAAAACTCTGTATTTATTACTGGATGATTTCATAAACTCATATCTTAGTACTACTATTGTAAATATATAGCAAATGTATGTTTTTGTACCTGCATGTTTGTCTGGTAATATTTGCTGTATATTGATATTTTTATTTTCATGTTGATACTTGAGTATTTCTCTGTGGGCTTCTGCTGAAATTGTGCTTTTAGCCCAGACAGACTATCCCAATTAACAAATTAAATAAATAAATTAAAGCCCAATAGGGTAGGTGATAGCAATAATGGACTGCACAGAAGTGTTGTGAGTTCCATCACGAAAGTTGGAGGGTCTCTCCACCCTGGAAGGTTCTCTCCTTCCATATGTTATGCTTAACAAGCAACAACAGTAACACATCAGCACATCAGTATTCACAAAACATATTTTAATATGCTGCAGACACTTTTTTAACATATTTTAAGTTTAGAAGTAGAAAAATCATTCCTAATGTATAAGAGGTTAATTGGAAAAGGTGTCTTGATTAACTACTGTAGTGGGTATGATTTTTTTAATTTACAAATAGAAATGATTGTCCCATATGAAGGTATATATTCTGTGACATATTTTCTGTAATATTTGGAGGAAGATGGGAGAAAGTATTTTCTTTTAAAGTATTTTGTGTGCCTTCCCCACCCAAGCCAGATCTGTACAATTCATAATCAACCCTTGACAGAATTAACAAAAAACAGCTGATAACAATAACATGCAATATGTATAACCAGTTTAAAAAGAAAACAAAAAATAAATAAATGGTTATGAAAATTTTTTTTAACATTAAAATGCAACCTGAATATCACGTTTAGAATATTTTGAAAACTGCTACTGTTTTTTTTTTAATAAAGCTTACGTTTGATGTTTCCTTGCCAAATATTATTAAAGATCTGCTATAGTCTTCTAAATGGGCAGCATCTTTTGAACATATACTTTATAAAAGAGATATAAACTTTATTAATTAAAACTGGTGATATCTTCTATAAACCAAATGACTGTGCACAATACTAAACATGTACACCATATTCTCTTAACACAATGATAAGAGAATTGAAAGTTTAGGTAACACTTTAAAACAGGCATTATTGTGTATCATATGAGCATTCAATGAGTGTAGATTATACAATAGACCCCCTTCGTCTACTTCATAATACAAATCAGATCTGTGTCCCTGGTTAACCTCATAAAATTTAGGAAGTATTTTAAGGCAAACTTCCTATTACAAAGTGATAACCTGTCAAAGTTTCAAGCACCCCCCACCCCAAAAAACACAGCTTCCGGTGCGGAATTGTTCACAGAAATCCTGTGCAATCATGTCTGTAAAGGCATAGAGACAGTTGTGTCCACCAGAAATAAGCCCAGAACTAACTCAAAAACAAATCACCCTTGTGGAATCCAAACATAAAAAGTTATAAAGCAAAATGAAAGAAAGTCATAGCCAAGATTAGGAAGTGCTATGCCCAGCATGGTAAACACATTCTCCTCAATCTAAACTAACAACTAAGGGGGCAAATTAAGGCTACTATAGCCAAATTTGAGGTAAAGATAGCCTACCAAGCAAATGACAACCACAAGGCTTTCTGTAGCTATATCCAGGACTTCAAAGGCAACACACAGCAGTGTGCAGAACTGATTGTAAATGGAGCCACATAAACAGGGCCAGAAGATGTAGCAAATCTGCTGGCCAACAAATTCAACTCCAGTTTTAACCCCCTCTTTCCCACCTGCCAATCCCCCAGAAAATACCATTAGACATACCCCCTTATTATCACTAGGGAGCAGTTTCTCGATGCACTCTCTATGGCCAAAAACATTGCACTGATGTGCCATGGTAATATCCCAGGATGCTTCTTTAATAGCCTGAAATGTGATTTATCAGGACCACTGGAGTCATTGTTCAACCATATACTTCAGACAGGCTTTGAGCCACATGAATGGAGACCTGCATCAGTTATCCCTCTACACAAGGGTGGGCCAGCAATGGGTCCCAAGAACTACAGGCCCATAAGGCTGACTAGTCTCATATGCAAAGGCATGGAAAAAGTTATAATGGCAATGATTATTAAAGTCATAGAAAACATTCAAATACTGGATCCAACCAAGTTTTGTTTTGTCAAGGGCAGATCATGCCTACTCATCCTGGTGAAATTCTTTGAGAGGGTCACCAAAGCAATGGATCAGGGCAAAACTGTAAGGCATTTGATGCAATACCCCACTTGGGCATTGTAAACAAACTTGTGGATATAGGCATAAACTCCTATGTTATGTGCTGGATAGTTGACTGGTTCTCAGATAGGACCCAGGAAGTTAGGATAGTAGAGACCATCTCTATAAAGTGGCTGGTCACTAGTAGAGTCACTCAGGGCTCTGTGCTGGGTCCACTTATTTTTGACATTTATTTCTCAGAAGTCAAGGCCAGTGTCAAACGCCTCTGGCTGACCATGTTTGTATATGATTGCAAACTAGGTACAGTTATAGAATCCTCACAAGACACTAACGTCCTACAAGAAGGGCTAAAACAGACAAATGTCTGGTGACAAAATATGGCTTAAAACTCAGTGCTATAAAATGTATAAGAGTACTTTTTGGGAAGTCAGCTACCCTAGGAAATTACCTCATTGATAACACACCTCTAAGGTCAAAACCAGTAGTCAGGGGTTTGGGTATGCATATAGATAGTAACTTTGCTTTTAACCAACATGTTGCTAAAGTAGTAAGGAAGTAATTCTATGTTGCTCAACTTATAAGCAAGGGAATGGCATCTAGGTCCAAGGAAGTCATCGTTCCACTGTATTTGACCATCATCAGGCCTGTCATTGAGTACAACACCCTCATCAGTATGTACCAGACCAGGAACATGCAATAACTGGAATGTCCTCATTGGCTCCTCACAAAAAGAATACCCGGTGCAAACAGCATGTCCTATGCACATCATCTCAAAGCCTGTCTTTTTACTCTGTTTCTTATAGATTGTAGAGAGGTGATCTATGTCTAGCATACAAGGCTTACTTGTTTCCCACTGTAATGCACCTTTTGCATATCTCCAAAACAGATAGTATCAGACTTACTCAATCTAGGGATTTAAGCTTTGCTTGCAACATAAATAGGGCATGGTTTAGGGACAGGTACGTGACTCAGAGAATTCCCCTTCTCTGGAACAGGCTTCCCATCAGTGTGAAGCAGAGCTCTTCCCTAACCCTATTCAGGAGAAACCTGGGTCAGTGGATGGGAAATTGGGTCAAGCACTTATGTCTCTAATGGACAGATACAGTCTATAAATCTTGCCTTAGCTTACATACTCCTTAAAATAACTTCTAACTCACATAAACTTGTAGGATGCATTTGGGATGCTTTCCTAGGCTTATAAAGGCCTCAGTGGTTGTTATCCTAGTAGTAACCAATGGACCTATGACAGAGACAAGCATAGATTCTCTCAAACATTTAACAAGTTGTTGAAAAAATAGCACATTTTATTGTTGTCTTGTTAATTGTTTGCAAATGTATGTCATGTTCACACATTTCAGTGACCCAAGATAACAAAATCATGTGCGTTCATTTCTTTCCTTCTTTAAAACTTGATCTAGTTGTCTGAGTCTTTAAAGCATTTCTGATATTTCTGTAAATCGTGTTTTAACACACTTATCTGAATGTCCACATAATGATAAGAACTACAAAACAACTTGATGCTTTAAGGCCATGGTCTACAAGGATGAAATAGGCCTGTTGTACATCCCACTGCTTCTTGCCAGAAAAGGCACTTTTTCAACATACTTTCACTGCTGAGGGACACTTTTATGTGGTGGACAAACAACAAATGATTCACTGTGCTTGTGTGTAGTGAAGGTAGCAGTTTTGGGAGTAACAGTGGTGGTGGTGGTGCAGTGGTTTGTAAGAGTTCTGCGGCGAAGTTATTTTTTTTTCATCGTTTATCTGTTTTGTTGTCAGGATTTATACAGTATTATAAGCTTGACATTTTTTATAATTTTAATGAATCATGTTTCAGCATTTGAAGAGGCAATTGTCTAAATATAGGGTGGAATTAAATAAAGACTACATGGTCTTTTTTACCGTGTAGGCTTGTGCCACGCTGCTTACACGAAAGTAAGCGGCTTTAGATTCAGTAAACACTACTGGGCAGCACACATGCATGTGCCAACACGGTAAGTTCCGTGGCATACAAATCACTCCATAAGCAGGTGAATCAAATGCAGATGAGGCAGGTAGAACGATCCAGCAAACAGATAGGCAGCTCTTCAGACCCCGTGTCGGTGTCTGTAGTGTACATGGAAAAATTCCATGTACAGGAATGTAGACAGACAAAAGGAGCTGTAAAAATTTAGATATTTGGACAGAAATGGCATACTACGCACAGATATGAGAGAAACTATCCTCAGTGTGTCTGAAACACTAAAGGAAATAAGTTAAATTAACTTTATTTCTTTTAATAATCTGGGCATGTTTGCGTGGTGCACCTCAGTGCGGAAACATGCTTTATAAAAAAACAAAATTAATATTATGTGACAAAAATGTATTACAGGACCCTGTTTGGAGTATCTGCAATGGTGCATTGGTGCTGTTGCTAATGTGGTAGGGCTTTGAAGCTTGTAGTTTCCAGGCTGTGAACATGGATCCCTGTGCAAATGAAGTGGAGTTACTGAATAGAATAAAGGGGTAATCGTGTCTGCATATCCCATCCGTGTAGACAGAGAACTATGTTTGTGATTTCAGAGAAGTTAGCTGACATCAGGGAAGGGTGTGTCCAATAACTTCTAAGCTTATTTCAGCTTAGCTGCGCCCGTTTGTGAGCTTGTGCTTTCAGGGGTGTGTGTGCACTAACTTCTAAGCTTTGTTTAGTTAAGGGGCACATGTTTCACTGTGTTCACATGATGCACCACCGTACTAAGTGTGTGCTTTCAGGGGGATGTGTATACTGACTGCTAAGTTTTATTTACCTGTGGGGCGCATGTTTGCATGGCGTGCTGCAGTGATGAGTGTATCTAAAAGCTAATGACATATTAATTAGTTTTGACCCCAGTTTAACTTAAACTAGGGCCATTAAATGATGTTAATAATGTACTAGGCAGGTGCAATGCATCATAGGTAGCCAATCACAGAGTCAGCACCTACAGTGGAGCACTATAAAGTATACGTACACCCTACAATCTGATTTTTCCCCCATGCTCTGCTCCATTGGAGTACAGACTTGGGAATTTTAACTGAAAGAATTCTAGGGGCTGCTGCAGGTCTGCTACATCTGTATGTGCTAGATGCTGAAGTCAGTGCTGCTGCTGCTGCTGACAATAGGCCTAGACAGAGAAGGAGAAGAGTGTTCAGACCCAGGGTAACCTTCCAGGAGCTACATGAGCTGGAGATTGTAGAGCGCTACAGGGTGGACAGAAACATACTACAAGATCTCACTGAGCTCTGCCACCCTCACCTCAGCCCTAGAGTCAACAGAGGGGAACCCATCCCAGTGGAAACAAAGGTATGTGTAGCCCTTAGGATACAAGCTACAGGTACCTTCCAAAGACCAACTGGGGACATAATGGGGGTCTCACAGGCATCAGCATCCAGGGTATTGTACCAGTTCCTGGATGCTATGCTATCACATGCCAGTGAGCACATTTCTTTTCCCCTCACCCCTGAGGCGAGGGCCAGCAATATGCAACAATTCTATCATGTACCACACTACCCTGAGGTACTGGGTTGCCATAGATTACACTCATGTACATATCAAGTCACCACCTGGTGAGGAGGGTAGAATCTACTTCAGCCACAAGGGGTACCATTCCATCAACTACCAGGTCATGTGCAATTCCCAGGGCATTATCATGAATGCGTGTGCTGGCGGCTGTGGCAGTTATCACGACTCCCATATCTGGCATGCATCACAGCTGTACCAGATGTTTGTTAGGGGGGACATCCCACACAGCCATTTACTGGGGGATGCTGGCTGTGCACTGGAACCGTGGATGATGGCACCTATCAGAAATGCATACACACCCACACAAAAATGCCATAATGAGGCACATGCAAAACTAGGACCATCACAGAGCATGTGTTTGGGCTTCTGAAGTCACAGTTCCGGTGCCTCCATATATCTGATGGAGCCTTGCAGTACACTCCAGCCACATATGCACAGATATTCACAGTATGTGCCATGCTAAACAATATGATCCTGTGGAAATAGCTGCAGCAGGATCAGAAAATGGAAGGGATACACAGCCTCCCACCAGTGCCTAGGTCACCACTGCCACACTCACAGGAGGACTCGGATGAGGAACCCCCTGATGATATCCTTGTAAGCAGATGTAAGAATGCCCAATATGCCCTGGCTTTGGCTAAGCAACAACGCATAGCACATTCACTGACAATCTAGGGCCCTAGGGACTGACACCTTATTCCTACTCACACACATATAGTAAAATTGGTGATGCCAGGCAACCCAGACAACCTGTACTTATCCATGTTTTGGCTGTGTACCACTTGCATCACACAGAGTCAGTCCTGAACTACAGTTCTGTCAACTACTGCATTCACAAGGTAAGTCTCTAACCTACATACTACTTGTCAGGATTAATATACTACAGTATCATATGTATGGATCTGCTGCATTTATGCAAGGAAATATAGTGGGTTATTTGGACAGCTGTAACATCCACATGGGACTACAGATACCCAGCCCAATAGTATGTGTCTGATAATAATCACTAGGCCTCATGGTTGGAATATTCACTACATCAGTCAAGGGAGATGTCAAACAGTAGGGTCACATGATATTTGGACTACTGTATATCCCAGCAGATCATGTGCTGTTGTTCTCCCACTCCCAACACAGCAGTGTTCCTATATAACTGCTGTAACAGTAAGTCAGCAATGGTATATCAGCAGACCAGGCACTCTCAGGGCTGTAACATTAACACACACTGTATGGTCCACGTAATGCAGAAATAACAACATACATATTTATGCTGTTGAATGTGTGATGAATGACCCCTCTCTGTCTGGCAGCCTGTGTGACTCGTTAGATTAGAGAAGTTAGCATGGGTGATGGTGTTGATAGTTCTAATCTGGAAATATTCACATCTTTTGCACATGAGGTATTATTATGTCTTTGTTTTCACATACTGTCATTCTGTGTGTGGTGTAACATTATGAACCTCAGTCACATTGAGTACAACAGACAGCTGGGCAATGCCATGGACATTTGTGCAGTACTGCAGAAACAGGGAGAGATGTCAATGTCTTTAACACATCTCTCAACCTTTTAGTGCAAGATATCTGAACAAAGCCCAACAAAATCAGAGAACAAAGGTCCACAAATAGGGGCACATTTTAAATACTGCTCTCATAAACTTAAAAAGTTGCTAAAATAACAGGGTTTGTTTCAACAGACATTTTTCTGAAGAATTTGAAGTCAGAAACTCAAATGTATGTTATTATTTAGTGACCTTAATCCTCAGCTCATCCAAGTGATTTGCCAGAAAACCACAAATTTTATGAGGAACAGACCAAAATTATGACATTCTGCGAAACTGTGTAGAGTTGAGAGGTATGGTCTGTAACACACAAAATCCCGGACTAGAGTACAGGTAGGTGTAGCCTGGAGTCACGTTATAAGTGCTGACAATCCCACTGGGCATGCCAAAACACTTAGTTAAAATGAACACAATTCTGTTGCCCCTTCATCAAAATGATCTGCCCTGTATAAATTTGTCTGTACATATTGACATATATGTATATGGGTCTACTTCATATGACCTACATTTCATTTGACTGAAATTCGTTTGACTGAGACCAAAACACTGAAAGTTCAAAAGACTGAAAACTCATTTGACTGAAACTCATAACACTGACACATTAAAGTAAAAGGTATATGCCCTCTTCCCCACCGTAGTGCGATCCTGGAGTTAGTATATATAGTTAGGGGTGTGTGGGGAGCACAGTCCCCCACACTGGGGGATGTGGGGGCAAAGCCCCCCACATACCTTATACATTTTAAACCATACACATGGATATTTATAACTGCAATGAATAACTCTGAAGAAAACAATATTTACCTAAACTATTGGGGGGGCTTCACCCCCCACCCCCACCCCCCCAACTATATATACAGTTAGAGTGTTTTTGTAAAGGACTGCTATCCCACCACCCTTCTTAGTAGTGCGGTCTAATCAGTGTATGTTATAGCCCGGAGGTAATACCTCATTATCAGCAATAGTTGGTTTAAACCAGATTTCCGTAAGACACATAATATCTGGGGAATGAATTGCTAAGAGGACATGCAGGTTGGGAATTTTATTGTTAATGCTTCTGATATTTAAGTGAAATGTCAGGAGTGAACTGGTGGCACTAGTAAGGGATAGATTATTAACGGGGGCTGTGGCAGAGGAGCTAATGTTACTAGGTGTAGATGGGCCAGGGTTGGGATGAATGTCCCCATCTATTATAAGGCTATAGTGAAGTATAACTATGAGCTTTAGGATTTTGTTTATAAGTTTTAGATAGTCTGTCTCTGGGATTGGATTTTAAGGCTTTAAAAGGGTGATAAGTTAGAGGAGGTGGGGGTTGGATATGTGGGGGATAGTTAAGTGAGCTGTCTTGTAAGAGATGTCTGGGGTGGCTGTTTAACATTTTGGGTAGTATAAACCAAGATAATACTGGCTTTCATAGGCAGTAAGAAGATAAAACATAAGTATCAGGGGCAGTAATATAAATACTAGTGTTTTTTTGATTGTAGTCTAGCAAGAGGGCTGGTCATTTTCAGAGCACAATGTGCAATCAGGATATGGTAGTAAAGGAAGGGGAGGCACTGTCTTAGAGAGGAGTGGGCTGTTTGTTGATGTGTGAAACACTGGTTGGTAGGAAAAGAAGGGGAGTGGCTATAATAGTATAAGTTTAACAGTACTGGGGGTGGGTGGGAATAAGGGGCAGGGAGGTGAGTGGAGTGGGACTAATTGGACCACAAAATCCATACAGCTTCTAAGTACAATGTAAGTGTTTTAGTGGATGTAAAATATTTTCCTTATTTGGATGTCTGTATTGTCCTACATACTCCAATAATGATGAGTAAATCTGCACTATCATACATCCATACTGTTGCTCAAAGGATCCAAACTAAGGGAACAACAGTACATAATCTACTTACCTACAGACCCCTGAGCCTGCTGGATGTCACCACGTAGGGAGACGCAGATGAGCAGGTGGTGTAATTTATAATGTTGTCAATGCATGCATGGACAAGGCACATTGTTCCTGCCCACATGTTTGCCTATCTAACTGCAAGCAGCTACATATGGCCATACAGGTAAATGTGCACACATAGCTAGGATAATAACAGTTATCCCACTGCTAGGATACTAGATGCAGATAACAGTATGAAGCAATATCACTCTGTAGGCCACGGATGCTGTTCAACACAAGCCTAGTTTGTGTAATGCACAAGTGCTGTACCTGCAATCACATATATAACAGACTCAACCTGTAGCATGTGTAATAAGTGCTGTACTTTGATCTATAATGAATAAGACTAGATAGGTAGGGGATCTAATGTCTCTCTAGGCTACTTGGTACACATGCACATGTGTGTGTGTGTGTGTGTGTGTGTGTGTGTGTGTGTGTGTATCCCCCTGCAGAACAACTGAGATGCCCTCATGGGCTATCCACCTGCAATAGTTATGAAGCTTTTGCCCCTGTAATTTGCTGCTGGCCTCCAAACTGCCCTCTTTTACAAAGCCTGATGATGTCATCCACCTTAAGACTACCAGCTGACAGTGTAGTATCAGACTTAAGCCATGGTGTGTGTGATAAGTACTGTGATCTATAGTGAATAAGACTAGATAGGTAAGAGTTCTAATCTTACTCTAGGCTATTTGGTGTGTGTGTGTGTGTGTGTGTGTGTGTGTGTGTGTGTGTGTGTGTGTGTGTGTGTGTGTGTATCCTTCTGCAGAACAGCTAACATGCCCTCATGGGCTATCAACATACAATGGTTATGAACCTTTTGGCCCTGTAACTTGCTGCTGACCTCCAAATTGCCCTCATCTACAAGGCCTGATGATGTCATCCACCTTAAGACTACCAGTTAACAGTGTAGTATCAGACTTAAGCCATGGCACTTGCGATAAGTACTGTGATCTATAGTGAATAAGACTAGATAGGTAGGGGTTCTAATCTCACCCCAGGCTACTTGGTGTGTGTGTGTATGTTCATATGGCATAAATATGATCACCTAGGTAACTTAGGAATATGTAGGGTTTACAGTGTTTTATTTGTAGCGGGTGATGTGGGTGTGGCCCCCCAAAGGACTGACCACAACAAGGCCTGCTGATGTCATCATGCATATGTCCTAAACTGATAGTACTAGCAGACATGAGGTATGTTGCATGCAGCATGTACTGTGATCTGTAGTGTGTACCATTACATAGGTAAGTGTTCTCATCTGCATACAGCCAACTAGCATTATACATGTGACTTGGTGGGTCTTGTATGCGGTGAGTGGAAGGGGTGCTAGCCTCAATGTAGCCATGTTTGTGTGTGAGCCTGCTAGAGCATTTTACATCATGTTATGGAACCATAGGACATTTGAACTTAACTAGTATAACAGCCATACAACCCACACAATCATAGACATCTTTATACTTGTAGTTACAGGATCAGCACATATTGCCCCTGTTCAAGAGGGACACAAGCAGACACCCTGTGTTGAGATGACAGTTGCCCAGCCAGTCATACAGATGGCATGTGTTAAGGTGTACTGAGTTGCTTTGTGTTCCATTAGGCAGAGTTCTGTGTCAAAGATGTGTTTATGTCTGCTAGACAAATTTCTCCCACAAGCATGTAGTAATAACGTCACATACTCAGTTAATGTCCTTACAATGAGTTATTCATCTACTGTGTCTCCTGCAGATAGGCAGCATATGCAATCAGGCAGGGTTGCACATTGCCCTATATGCAAGGCACAGATCACCTCTGAATAGTCTATATGCCACAGGCAACAATGATACTCATTGCAGATGATCCTCAATTAACACATACTGATGACCTGAAGTGTTCTTTTGAGGGACCATACTGTTGTGTGCAATTGCCAGTACTGCTTAGAAATGTGCTGCAACAAATGGCCATTGTGCTCAGATATTGGCATGCCGAGGAGAGAGTATGTGGAGGTTAAGAGTATGTCACGTGCTGGTGACTGTGGTCTCAGCTATGCCATTTGACTCCTGCCATACCACTGTACAGACATGTTGCTCTCAGGCACATTAGGTGTAAGCCTGTGTTGCCAGGTGCCCAATTCTTTCACCGCTGTGTATGTACATCACATGTTGCGACTGATGTGCTACTTACCAGGTACATAGGTCTAACGAATGGAAATTATACTACATATATATTTGCATGGAGTTTATGGCCATTAGTATGTCAACAGGCATGTGTTCCCAATACCCTCTTGCAGGATAGTGACATACCACAGAGACTCTATGAGTGCTCACAATTTGCAGGCATCAGCCAACATTGTTAGCCACAGTCAGTCAGTAGTTGTGTGTATTATGAATAAATGGATTCCAAGCAGTAGAGGACCCAGGACTGTACCCTGGTGAGTACTGCTGCTTACAGATCAGCTCTTGGAGGTGGATGTCCCTATGTTGCATATGTGTGCCATCGATGGGCCACTTAGTGACCCCTACAATGACAGTATCATAGATGCCTAAGTGGGTGCTTTGTAAATGTTGCTCAAGTGGGGAATATAGCCAGATGGCTTGCCTCAGTCTGGGGGTTGTATGCCCTGATGTACCCTCACCCAGGTCCTTGGTGACTGCCTTGGACATGTCCAGAAAGTGTAACAGTCATGCTCCTCCTGTCACACATTCAAGCTGTGTACAGTCAACTGTGTGTAGATCACATATATGTGTGCTGATCAGCTCCATGATGATTGCCCCTATGGGCATATAGATATGGATATGTAGTCAAAGAGGTGTATAGTTCTCTTGTTCAGTGGATGTACCACATCTGTGCAAGGGTGTAACAGTTGCTATTGTCCACCTAGCTGGTGTGCAGCCAGTGGTGTCAATATGATTGCAAGGGTTGCCCAGTGGTGTTAGCAATCCTTGTCAGATCACATGTGGGATACAGCCTAGTATGTTAGCATGTGCAGTAGATGCTGTGTATCTTCCATTGAGAGGCCAGTTATGAATTGTTCTGTAAATATGGACATTATGGGACAAGTTGTAGGAATGTCATGTGTTGCATGTGTTGGAGGCAAGGGAGTGTAGTTGATGCAGACAGTGTGGGAGTACAGGTTAGGTATGACTACAGACCCACCATATGTGGAATCATGACATATGAGGTCAGCAACAACATGGGCCTGTCCTTTGAGGCCAAACATATAACTACACTGTGTCTTGTGGTTCTGCTTTGTGTGGGTGACTAATTTTGTCACTTAGTGTCTACACAGCATCACAACAACACTATGTGCTTCTATTAGATGAGGAGGTAATGCCTCCATGATGGGGGGGCACCCTCACCCCAACTGTCACACAGCACTGTCCACCTGTTATTGTACAGCCTGCTAATGGCAGTTGTCCACCAGTCAGGTTTGTTGAGCCATGATGGGCCTGTGTCCAATCTGTCCCATACAGCCGAGCTCATCCAGTTGTAATGCTGCTGACATAATGCATGGGTGTACAGTTTTGCATACTTGCCTATCCCATCTGAAGAGGGATGTGCAGTCATGCTATGTCAACCATCCCACAGGAGGTAATAAATGGCTTTCTTCACATATATGTGTGTATTGTCTGCAAGGAGGGGTACGTGCTGGTTGTTCTAAGGAGACTGATCTGGGGCCAGATCCCACCAGGGAGGACCTCACATTGGGGGGGCTTTAGGGGTCACATATATTGGTAGACACATGATGCAATACGTTGTTTCCCCATGTGGAGATATTACGGCACTGTTGGAGGGCATGGTAGGTAAGTACCTGGACCATCCTTTGGGCAAGTAAGCTGCAGCACGACTAAGCAACACAGTGTGTATATATTAAACTTCCCTAACATGTTTGTCTGTGCTCTGTACAGACAGCTTGCATGACTCTCTTGTTGCAACATGCTGGATGTAACTGCAATACTTACTTGCACAGAGGACAACTAGCATGTAGTGCCAAGCAGTGTCCTCATATCTCTGGGTCATGTTACCTGAAATGCCATGAAAGGAGTTGGCATGGATACGAACACTAACACTGTCATTCACCTACTGACACAGGACCAAACACTGTTAATTTTGGAACCCATTGACTGTTACACTATTCAATGGATGTCGGACATCAGTCTCACTCCACCAACCATGGCCTGACAAGGTGTATGACAATATTAGGCCAACAGGCCATGCTGGAAACTGTGTATGTCATGTACAGAGTGTTATG
Organism: Protopterus annectens; assembly: GCF_019279795.1. Classification (NCBI taxonomy): domain Eukaryota; kingdom Metazoa; phylum Chordata; order Ceratodontiformes; family Protopteridae; genus Protopterus; species Protopterus annectens. The sequence goes on from NC_056739.1 coordinate 1,381,364,743, forward strand.
TCAGCTGGTGGATAGGCAAGAGTCTGTGAGTTATACAGTGGGAACATAGCATTGGGAGACCTATGCTGCAATGATGCCATTCACCAGTGGAGTTCACCATCCTCCATTATTGGCGTACCCTTTCTAGCTATTCCCTCTCTGCAGTCACAGCCACTGTTGGTGGCCTCTGACTGAGTACATTAGCAGGTGATTGCATATTAGGAGCCGTCACAGAATCCCACACAGAACTAACAGTTATCCAGGATGGCCTAAGACACAGTCAATTGTTGTCTGAGTCACTGACAAAGACTAAATGCCAGCTACTGTGCAATACTATCCTGTGGGAAATCATCCACCCCTGCAAAATACTGTAGTGTCCGCATACTGCACACAGTTGAGCCATTACACATGAAGGTATGGACACAGAGAGTAATGTAGCCTTTGACATTCATTGCTTGTTAAGATGTGGGAAGGTATTCACTGTTGTAAAACCTATACCAACAGGTTTGGGATGTAAATCTCAGATGTTGCTGCTATACTGAATGTGGCAGCCATCACACTTATTATTGTGTGCAATGGCACCCTTGCTGTGTCACTAGACAGGCATATTGCACAACTGTAGCAGCCACACAGGTTCCATGGTACACCAATACATAGTATAGATAACATGTCTTATGGAGTCTGTGTCACGACCATACATGTGTAGTCTGTCTCCTAAATGCTTTGAAGGGGATGTGTATGGCTCCATACAGGGAGGTGTCAGGTCCCACTGTGTACCTCCCGTGTATCCATGACAGGACTAACACATGTCTCACCTGTTCTACACACCTATGACATCACCGTGGTATACATAGTACATACTGGAGAGACAGGTATGTAACACAGACAGTACATCCTACATGAAACAGGCCCATGAAACAGTGCATGTAAAGCACACATCTACCATGACACACATCATGTGCAGGTTACACAATGGGATGCAGAACATGACAATTATAACTGGTGTTGGGCAACTGTCTGTACTGGACAAAGGATATTTGTAGATGGGTCATCTCCATCACTACAGCTTGTAGATGTGTTAGTTCCCAAAACCCTGGTGACACTTATCAAGGGTAGCAGACCTTATCACAGATTAAGGATGCATGGGTACCCTGAATGCCAACATTGTCCTTGTTAGCCTGTTATACACATATGAACCTATGGAGCCATGTACTTATAGTAATGTACATTCTGAAGACATATTTCTGTTGTGCTGACATGCCATCCTGTGCTGCTTTATTGCCACCATTTATCCATAGGTTATCCCAACAGACTCCTGAAACAGAACCATAAACAAGTTCATGACACACCTGTCATTATGTAACAATACAGCCAGTACAACATCATACAACTTGAGGTACACAAAAGTATGTGGTGTACTCATGACAAATGCCAGCATACAGTATCTGTTGGGAACTACTACAAGTAGAATGGCAAAACAACACTGCATTACACAATCTTGGTAGTGAATTCCAGATTCTGCACTATTGCCAGAATCTGGAATTCACTACCAAGCCACATAACTTCTACTACCTCTACTATTCAATTTAAGAAAACTCCTAAAAACCCACTATTTAAACAACTGGCTTTGCTCATGCTACTCCCCAGGTTAAGCCATACCAATGCACTGTTGCAAGGATTCTGCTAAGTGTCACCAGTTTTCCCCTGGAAAGTTTGTTAAACTGTTGATATTTACTTTACAGAACTAATATCTATCTTCTATAATACCAGTAAACATTACCTGTTGCCCCAACCAAATATCTTATGTGAATAAACATTATATATCAGCCTGCTTTTACCCTTCATATCATTTATGCCTAAACTGCAATTTCAAGTTTGTGTCAAAAAAAAAAAATCCAGTGCTATTTTCAGTGTTGACTTATGTACTTTATGTAATGTTTACTTTAAGAGTTTGTTAATCTCTACTTTACTGTATGCTTATATGTATGCTTATATTTCTCACATGTATTGTATTTTGGAGCTTTTCTCCCCTGGCCTCCGCTGAAAATGGACCTGTGTCCAGTCAGACTTTCATGGTAAACAAATGTAAAATAAAATAAATAAATAAACAAGTACCTGTTAACTAATATAGTCACCCTGTGCATCAGACACATAGCTTCATTTCCCTGCATCAATGGCGAGGATGACAGGGATGTGGCACAGGCATCATCACTTGCACAGGGTGTTGTGTGTGGGGGGTACAGGACGCCTAGGCTAGACCAAATGGTTGACAGCATGTGTGTGAGTTAGGAAGAGAAGCATGTAAGATGGACCATGGAGAGGTGCCGTGTGTGTCTGTAGGCAACCTGCATTTGACAGTGGTGTGTGAGTGTGTGCATGTACACAGTCAAGCTCAGTGCTAGCCCTACATGTGTGTATGTTGGACAGCTTTGGAACATGCATGGTAGAGTTGACAGTTCACTGTCTCCGGCCCTGAACATGGGAACTGGCTCTGCCAGGAGTTGCACTGGCACCTCCATGTCCAAGTTCAGAAGGAGTGCTAGTACCTGATGGTGACTGCTGTCTGCTGAGACAGTGTCCCCCACAGGAACCCCCAGAACCAAGAGCCCATGGCCTGCTACGTTGTGGTGTGGACAACACACTCCCCTCAGTACTAAATGTATTGCCACTATGGGAGCATGATTGTGCTTGGCCATGTAGACTCAGCAGATGGGGCTGCTGACCTATGTCCACGGGTCTAAAGCTTAGCTACAACCAGATGTTTCAACACAGACAATGTGCGGTCCAAGACAGACATTGTCTCAGCCCACTTTCTGACCACTGCATCAATGAACTGAACCAGGGTGTCCCCAATGCGGTGGAGGCATTCACTGATGTCAGACTGTGCATACACCTCGTGTTCCATTCAGAACATGCCTGTGCCTCCATGATAGCCTGAAACATGCACCGAGTGACCCATGATATGACACCTGCAACAGGTGGTGGACAGACAGGCCTCATGCAAGCACCCCTGTCAATCTGCCATGTGTGGGACCTCACCAGTTCTCTGGCTATGGCCATTGCCTACACTAACTGGAACGATAGTTGCCACACTTTCCTGTTCAAAGTCTCCACCTTCTGACTGTCCAATATTTGTGGCCTCCAGGGACTGGGTATGTGTAGTCATATTGACTGTGCGTGTGACAATGGAGGCAGAAGAGGGATGTCTACCTCTGGGACAGATTCAGCCCCCAACACCCCCACCTCTGCCTCACTGTGGCCACCATCATCATCAGAGTCCGAAGAGACACTGACATCAGGTTGTGTAGGGGACAGACACCAACCCCACCGGTCACCTGTAACAAAGAAAAAAGTGGTCCACGAATACCTGCACTACTGTGTATGAAAAATCCACCAATACTCATAATAACAAAGACCCACAACTGGATTAGCGGTCAAACATTGTTCTTCTCTGCTTTCGTCCAAAAAAGACTTCCTGAGAACAAAATACACATTCAACTCAAGTCCTTTATAACAGTCACTTCAAGTAAATCAAGTAAAACTTGACCAGTAAAATTAATTTTTTAATTACTCAATATGAAATTATACTTGGTAAAACAACATAAAAAAACAGTACACCTACCTTAACAAATATATAGAAATACACATTTCACTGCCTAATTTATTTTCCTTTCAACCTTTTGTTTTTTAAAATGCATTTTTAGAATAATTGCCTCATTTAAACCAGGAGGCTTATCTGCTCTTAACGGTCACTGCCAAAGTGTTTATTTTTGTTCAACTACACTCCTGTGATTACCCCCTCTAAGATCCATAGGTACCTGTTCCAGAATGGAAAATAAAAACAATCTACTCTCTTTACACATGAAATTATGTTTAAACAGGGCATTATTCTGGCCTTTAACTTTAATAGAATGTAAATATTCCTTAATAAAACAATGTCATGCTTACCAGGAGCAGGACCATGGCCTTGGCCAATACCTGATGGACCTGTGAAAAGTTGAGGGTGAGGTAATATCAGTACCAACACATGTTGCAGCAGAACATGGTAATGCAGCCTATATCTCACATTTACAGTAGCTACTGTGTTACTTGTTGTATTGGTGACAATCTGAGTGTGAGAGCACAACTGGAGTTAAACCCTCCCCCCAAAGAACAAAGACCTGACACTCATATAAAAGTTAAGTATAGCCTGACATGCTGACTGCTATGGTATTTCAGTGCTGATCGCAGTAAGCCTACCTGTATGCTCCTCTGCTGTGGAAACTGTTGCACCCACCTCCACGATGGATGCCTGGGAGATGTCATGTGTGTCTAGGTTCACCAGGAATTCCTCAGTGGCCAAGAGTGGTTGTTCCACTGCAGGCTCTCCACCAGTGATGACACGATCCCTGGCTACATCTGCTGCCTTTCGTTTTGCAGCATTGATCATGTTTGTTGCATGCTGTCAAACCTGCCGTTCCCTGTTTTGCTATCTCCTGGACAGTAGGATGTGATGATGTTGCCTTAATCCTTTCAGTATAATTTTGTTTTCCGCATACGAGAAGGGTGCATTGCATCTAGGGTACATGATTAATGAAAGACAACAAAAGGGGAACACATTACAGGATCACATATGTGGAAGTATGCTATGTAGAGATTCAGCAAGGGCAAAATGACTGGCACTGTCCACTACTTGCTCACACATGTCATAATCCACAGTGTGCAAACATACTGTGTGTGGATACAACAGAGATAGTAGCAATAGTCGGTTATTCCTGTGTGTGCCATGACAGATACTGCTGTATGATCATACACCCAACACTCGAGTCTACTGTGGTGTGTCCCCTATGGACAAGCCCCCGATAATGTGTCATAAGAACTGTGCCACACAACAACCACTATAAATGGGCAGTCCTATGTGACCAGTGAGCCACATTGACAAAAGAAATGCACCCTTGATGTATTGTATGTCCTGTGTAGGTGTAAGACAGCAGGAAATCAATGACATTTCAATTCAAATTGTAGCTTGCTACAGATCACCCACCATGTCCCAGGATCCCCATTCCACATTTCTGGAAACACTGGGAAATATAAAGGTCCTACCAAACACCCTAATATTGGATGATTTCAATTACCCAAACAATTGGGAGAACTACTCAAGTACTAACTCCCTTGTCCAACATTTCCTAGAATTTATAAACTCAAATGCCCTGGATCAACTGGTCAACACTCCCACCAGAGGTGACAACATATTGGACCTGGTCATCACCAACATGGGTGACCAGTGCTCCACACCGGAGGTCAACCCCTCACTGGTTAGATCTGACCATAAATAAATCACTTTCGGTATCCACATTCCGCTCCCACCCCTGGACAAGGAAACCACAGTGAAAAACATTTCAAAAGCAAACTTCACGTTACTTAAGACCGAGGTAGAAAGTTTCAAAGCCTCCATGCTAAAGGATAACATTGTCCAAGTTGCAAAATCCGTTACTAATGCATTCTACGGGCACCTACAAGAATGCATGGATCGTGCTATCCCAAGCAAAATCAAGACTCACTCCTCCAAGAAAAGGAAACCAGTCTGGTGGACTCCTGCCATAAACAAGCTATACAATAGAAGGAGGAAACTAGTACAGAAAAGAGTAAAATCCCAAGAAGGGAAGACATCCCTGATCAGTATCAGCAAGAAACTACGATCCCTCATAAAATAATCCAAGGCAAGTTTCGAAAGAAAAATTGCCAAGGACTCCAAAGATAACCACAAGGCATTCTTTAGCTATGTCAAGAATCTAAGTGACAATGCTCAGATCTGCTCGGAGTTAGTGCAGAATGGTACAAAATACACTGAACCGACGGATATTGCCAACATCCTGGCAGACAGGTTCAGAGCAAACTTCACCCCCCTCTCACCCCCAAAAGGGCCCATAACCATACCAGAAGAATGTAAAGCTCCTGAAATCACAGACACTCAGGTTAAAACAGCCCACTCCAAGGCCAAAAACAGCATCAATGGGACCGGATGGTGTCCCAGGCTGTGTCCTACACGAGCTCAAAAATGAAATAACCCCTCACCTAAACACACTGTTCAAACTCAGCCTCTCCACAGGTTACATACCCATAGAGTGGCGCACAGCAATGGTTATTCCGCTCCACAAAGGTGGAGCCACAACAGACCTCAGGAACTATCGCCCTATAAGCCTGACTAGCTTGGTCTGCAAGGCTATGGAGCGCATCATCATGGAACTCATTAACAGAGATACTGGGGACCTCCAAACACTGGACCCTACCCAGTTCGGCTTTGTTAAGGGCAGATCATGCCTCCTAAACCTGGTGGACTTCTTTGAGACAATTGCCAAGGCTATAGATGAGGGAAAGATGGTACACACAGCCTACCTAGACCTTGCAAAGACCTTTGACACCATTCCCCATTCTGGTATTATAGACAAGCTCACCAGCCTGAACATAAACCCCTATGTCACAAGATAGGTTACCAACTGGCTCATGGACAGAACCCACATGGTAAGAGTTGCAGGAGCTAGGTCTGACTCTAAACCAGTTACAAGTGGCATTCCCTAGGGCTCAGTCCTAGGACCCCTCCTGTTCAGCATATACTTCTCAGAGGTACAGGCAAGCACAGGAGGACGATGGCTGACCAAGTTCGCAGATGACTGCAAACTAGGGGCTATAATTGACTCTCTGGCTGACACAGACATCCTCCAAAAGGGTCTCACTGAGACGGACACCTGGTGTCAAAATCATGGCCTCAAGCTAAATGCCAAAAAGTGCATAGTCATCCCCTTTGGAAAAAACAAAGTACCCACAAACTACCACATAGGGGGTAGTCCCCTAAATACAGAAGACATAATAAGGGATCTGGGGACCCAAGTAGACAGTAAACTCTTCTTTGATAATCACATTGCCAAAGTGGTTAGAAAACCCTTCTACGTGGCATACCTTATCACAAAAGGGTTCACATCCAGATCAAAACAGGTCATTGTGCCCCTCTACTCATCGCTCATCAGACCCATCATAGAGTACAATGCCTCATTTGGGATGTATCTTACAAGACACCTGCAACAGCTGGAAAGACCACATAAGTACCTCACCAAGAGGATCACTGGCCTCAAACAGATGCCCTATGCAGCTAGACTGAAGAAACTCCAGCTGTACTTGGTTGCATACCACCTACTCAGAGCTCCTTGCTAGCACTCTTCAAGAGAAACCTTGACGAGTGGATGGGAAACAGAAAGTTTACCCCGGGGATCACTTCTGTGGCTCTGCTGGACAGAGGCACAGGGAACTAATCTAAGGGAGCGGCGAAAGCCAACGCATTCTGGCTAGGCGTATAAATGCCTTCAGGCAGATAGCCTAGTACCTACCTATGAACCTATGAACATGTCATTATCACAGGTCTAAGACAGGCTTAATGCTGTAATCCCTATTTCCTGTAAGTCTATTCACCCTTCTGCATCCTGTTGTAGACAAACTCATATCTGATGGAGTGCAGTACTCCTCTGTTGATATGTGGTGATAGATGATGGAGTGCAGTACTCCTCTGTTGATATGTGGTGATAGTAAAGTTTAAAAAAAAGGCTTGCTCTGTGTAAGGAAAGTCTCATATAGAATGGTTCCCCATAGCCAGCTGCTTGCCTTTTAAACATGCTTCTCATCAGCAGGTGATTGCCTATAAACCAATCTGTGGGTCTGAAATGCTAATTGCAGCCAACACAGCTGATTTGCACTACCATCAGCCAATGACATGCAAACACTGTACAATATATATAAGGCCTTCATGTAGATTAGGGCTCCTTTCTGATATGTTGCCCTGGACATTACTGGGGTGAGGAGATTACATTGTCACAGAGGGTAGGTCTGTAGCAGAAACCTTACACAGAGATGTGTGTGCTACAGGCTGCAGCTGCTGTTGAAGGTAATAGACATAGGCAGAGAGTGTGAACACTTTGGAGGACAACAAGCTGTAGAAGTAACTGTGGAAGCTGTGTCAGCCTTGAAGAGGCAGAGCCAGAGTGAGGGTACCCTTTCCACTCCAATTAAGACATGTGTTTAAGGTAAGTAAGTTAGGAAGCAGTATCACTAACAGAGTACTAGGCAACATGTTTGGTGTGTCCTTGAGTAAGATGGGGTATAGATATAAGAATATGATCACCATTTGGGCAACTGCCAGGCCATGTGTTACAGTCTGGTAGTAATTTGCAGAGTGTATGAGTTCAGGCCTTGTTACAAGCAGGGACTTCCAATGTGTATGTTAGCTGTGCAGCTGTGATAATCTGCACAGTGACTTTGGAAGGATTATGTGGTGCACTCTGATATTAGTGGTCCTCATTCGCATTCTCTGTGAATGCATATTAATGTATGACGTGACACTTTATGCACATATAGTTTTGGTATAGGGTTATGTAAAGTGTGTTTCTACCTGCAGGCCTGTGACTCCCATCAGTGAAATGCAGACATATCATTTGAAATGCATTGTGTGGATAAAGAGTGCATGACTCAGTCATTAATTGCTGCCATCACAGTATTGTAAATTCATTTCTACATACCACTGGATTTGAACCCAGGACTGTGTGTGGCAAATTGTACTGTTTGCAAGGCAGTTAACAGACTGAGCTACTGAGTAACTGCTACAGCAGGTGTGTTTGCAAGATATATGTGCACACATACAGGCCGCAACATAAATTTTCTACATCCATCAGTATGTGCATGGCTTTATATGAATGTATGTCTGCTCCAGGGTACCAATTTAACATGTATTTTGCCATTAATGCCTTAGCAGATGTCTTTCTACATGCTGCTGATGCAGGACCCATTAACCTGCTATCACAGGCCTCACTTACATCCATTATTATGTCTTTGGCTTTCTAGTGGTGCACTATTGCACAAAGTCCAAGGTGCACTCTCATTTTTTCTATTACTTTTTAATCAAGTTTGCACAGCGGGGTGCAGCATGCAGCTCCTCTGAAACATGCTTAATGACTGTAACTGGCAATTACTATGTTTTGTTTAATCCACCTGTTTTAATTAAGAGTTGTGTGGCCTGGCAGGTTAATGCAATGGTCTGCAGGTGCGATGGTCCTGGGTTCAAAACATGGCACAGGTGTTTATTTTGTAAGTGTGTATTACAAGTTTAAAAACACATAGGTTCATAGGTGTGTACTAGGCTAATGGCCCTGGAGCCTTTACAAGCCTAGCCCATAGGATTACCCTGGCATCGTACCACCCAACCTTAGTTCTCAGTGCCTCTGTCGACTAGAGTCACTGGAGTAATCCCCAGGGTGAATTTTCTATTTCCCATCCACTCATCAAGATTTCTTTTGAAAAGGGCCAGTGAGATGCTCTGTTTGACATGTATCAGAAGTCTATTCCATAGCATGGCCAGTCTCTGGGTTATGAACCTGTCCCTCTAGCATGTTCTGTTGATTGTAGTAATGAGGTTCAGGTCTCTGGAGTGTGTGGTGTGGAGGGATTGGGATTTCTTTAGATGTAGCATTTCTAACAGAGCTGGTTCAGACATGGCTTTTTAAGTCAAGCAGAGATTGTCTCTAAGTAGGTGATATGAGACAGAGAATAGCTGGAGTTTTTTTAGTCTGTCCATATAAGACAAGTGTTTAAGGCCTAGGATCCTCATTGTGAGGTACTTTTGCGGCTTCTCCAGTTGTTGCAGGTGTCTAGTGAGGTACATGTCAAATGGGGCATTGTACTCGATGATTGGCCTAATGAGGGAAGAGTAGAGGGAGACAATGACCTCTTTCTTCCTGGATGTAAAACCCTTAGTAATGAGATGTGCCACATAGAAGGACTTTCTGACCACAGTGGCAATGTGGTGGTCAAAAGAGAGGTTGCTGTCAACCTGTGTTCTCAGATCTCTTATAACACCTTCTGTGTTCAGTGGACTACCATCGGTGTGGTAATCCATGGGGACCGGGTTTTTCCCAAAAGGGATGACAACACATTTTTTGACATTGTTAAGGCCATGGTTCTGAAGTAACCTCCAAAGCTCTAACTAATGAGCACCAAGTGACTTTCTTAGCCAATAATTTGGCAAATTCCAAGAAGAATAGTACTGCAATGGATGCAACACCAAGTACTTCTACAGGTGCGATACCGAAGTTAGGGGCTAATCATTCCCCTTTTTTCTTTCAGTTTCCGGTCCCGGTCAAGGAGAAATTACAAAGGAATGGCCGAACTCAAGGTCAAGAAAGGAAAAGGAAAAAATTCCAATAGTGACTCTTGAAAAGCAGCCCTTGGTAATTAATTTGTCACAAGAAGTGTTGGATGAGGAGAGTATTAGTATTCTACTCAAAGGATTAACATTTATTCCTTCCTTATCTGACTTAAGTGAATTTAGTGGCGATATCAAAATGTTTGGTCGAAATTTGACTTTGAAGTCTATTTTTGGAAACAACACCTCAATCATGGATGGGACTTACAGAAAGCCAAGTCCTTTTGTTTTGGTCAATCACCCCACTGTCGAAATGTTTATCCATTTATGTGAAAGTGAGATAGGGAAATTAAGAGATGGACAAATAAAAAGGAAGTTTTTTAATAATATGACCAGAAATGAGAGGAAAGCATTGCAGAAACTACAAGAAAGGCAGGATTTAGTATTTAAACCAGCTGCCAAGGGGGGTGCTATTGTGGTGATGGGAGCTGATTGGTACAGACAGAAGATGTTAACAATGTTACAGGACACTCGAACCTATGAAGTTACAACACAAGCCTCGCAGGAAAAAAAGGTGAAGCAGGTGAATGATCAAATCTATGAACTTCTCATGGAACGTAGAATTGACCAAGAATTGTACAATTTTTTCAGTGTTGCCCATCCAGTTATTCCGACTATAAGTGGTCTGCCAAAAGTGCACAAAAATCCAGAAGATCCACCACTAAGACCTATTGTAGCAGGACGAGGATGGGTTACAGAACCCCTCTCCATGTTTTTTGAGAATGAACTCAAGTCACAGCTACCAAGAATAGAAACTATAATTAAAGATACAGGCACCTTTTTAAAGCAATTATCTGGCAAAATGAGCAAAATGCAGCACGGAACCAAGGTGCTTCTAGTAACACTAGATGTTAGCAATCTTTTTACAGTCATACCACATGGTTATGGAATAGATGCATTGAGAGCTCTTGCTCGGGATATGAAGATAAATGCTGACATCCTCTGCTACTTATTAGAAATTATCCTACATAATAATATTTTTTCCTATGGCAACAAGTGTTATTTGCAAACATGGGGTGATGGCGATGGGCACCCCATGTGCCAACACTTATTCCAATCTAGTGTTTGCGCAATGGGAACGCCAGAAGGTACAAAATCCAATCAACCCATGGCTGAGCTATCTGCTATATTATGGGCGCTTTGTGGATGATATTTTTATCGTATGGACTGGACAGGAGAATGATTTGTACTTATTTATTGACTACCTGCACTCCACCACACAGTTCTTAAAATTTTCAGTCAAATACTAGGACAAAGAAACTGACTTTCTAGATGTCAACATGAAATATGACAGTACACAAGGTTTACAGACAGCAATACATCGAAAGGATACATAGTGGAATCACTACTTGCACCACCAGAGCATGCATCTAAGACATATTTACATGAATATTATGGATAATCAAGTAGTACGTCTCTCCAGACTGTGCACAGAGGAAGGCACTTTGAAGGAAGAGTGTGTACTTCTAGAAGAACATCTGCGCAGAAGGGGTTATAAAGAGACACTTATCTTAATGTGTCAATAGATTTTGATACCCTTAGAAGGACAAGGGGTTGTCCTTACTATTCTGAGTCCACATTTGCTGAAAAAAGAGACCAGAACCCAGGGAGTTAGGCAATTCCAACAAGTGAATTGCTTGCTTACATATAGTTCGGATAACAAGCAAGTATGCAAAATTATTAGTAAGTACTGGCCAATTCTACTTGAAGATGAGAAAATTAAAACATTAATAGGGGAACAACCAATATTTGTTTACAAAAACAAAAATAATTTGAAACGGCTTTTATGTAACAAGGATGGCCACCCAAAAAGAGCTCCCATTACAACAACAGGAACGAAGAAGTGTGGAAATTGTAAAGCCTGCGCGTACATTAATCCTGTTTCAGGCTTTCTACACCCTGTTAATGGCAAGGAATAATTTTTCAAGGCTTTTGCAACATGTAATACATGACACCTAGTATATTTAGCCACCTGCCATTTATGTTCAGTCTTTTATGTAGGGAAAACGGATCAAAGGTTCAAGGATCGCATTCTAAGACACCTGAGAGATATATCTCATTTAGATGCCCAAAATAGTTTAGCGGATCATGTCAAACATTTCCCTACTCATTCCTTCCACTTTCAAGCTATAGATCTCATTATTCCAAGTTTGAGAGGAGGAGACATAAAAAACCTGATGGAGACTCGTTAAACTAAATGGAACATAAATCTTCAAGCACATAAGTCCCCTGGATTAAATACTATAGTTCCCCTTAAGCCTATATTAAAGAATATGTGCTTAACGATCAGCTGATTGTGTGAGGAGGCTTGGTTATAGTGATGTCATGCGATTCGAAGTTGATGAAGGTATGTCCTGATTCAGCATTGTGATAGGTGTGTGCCTGTTTTAAAATCACCAGAGCTTAGCTCAAGGAATCATACGAACTGAAGAAGCCTACATAGCTGAAAGTGCTTTTTGTCTTTTCATTTTCTTGTTTTTGTCTTTTGTTTTAAACTTGGAACCAGTTATTGTATTTTATCAGATAAAATTTTTTTTATGTTTTAACTGTGTGTTGTTGAAGTCCGTGGTGGCTTACTCAGGATATATTACTTGAAATGGTTCTAACACCGTTCGTTGGTCTTAGTGAGGCCTTTCTGTAGGATGACAACATCACTTGGTGAGTTAATAATAGCTCCCAACTTGCAATCATCAGTGAACGTTGTCAGCCAGAGTCCCTTTGTGTTGGCCTGGACTTCAGAGAAGTAGATATCAAACAGGAGAGGACCCAGGACCGAACCATGTAGGACTCCACTTGTGACTGATCGGCACTCTGATTTGGAGTCAGATACTTTCACACTGTGGGTTCTATGTGTGAGCCAGTTTGCAACCCACCTAGTGATATAGGGGTTGATGCCTAGCTTAGTGAGTTTTTCTATGATTCCAGAGTGGGGAATGGTATCAAAAGTCTTGGTCAGATCAAGGGAGGCTGCATGACCCACCTTGCCTTCATCCACAGCTCTGGTGACTGACTCAAAGAAGTCGACTAAGTTCAGCAGGCATGATCTACCCTTCACAAAACCAAACTGTGTGGGATCCAGAGTTTGGAGATTTCCTATATCCTTGTTTATTGGGTCCATGATGATGCATTCCATAGCTTTGCATATCAGATTCATCAGGCTAAAGGGGCGATGGTTTCCAGGGTCTGTAGTCACTCCTCCGTTGTGGAGAGGGATGACTGTAGCAGTGCGCCATTTGGCAGGGACAAAGCCTGAGGTGAGGCTGTGATTGAACAGGGTACACAGGTGAGGTGCCAGTTCACTCTGTAGTTCATGTAGAACACAGCCAGGGATATTGTCATGTCCCATAGAAGCTGTATTCTTGGCCTTAGACAGTGCTGTTTTAACCTATGCAGAAGTAATACTGGGTGCCTGGCAATCTACTGGTGTTGCGATTGGTCCTTTGTGGGGGTAAAGTTGGCACTCAATCTGTCAGCCAGTATACCTGTGGGGACTTGGCTCTAATCTATTGGCAATATCGGTTGCTCAGTATAGGAGGTACCATTGTGCAGTAGCTCAGAGCAAATCTGGGTATTGCTGTGGAGATTCTTTACATAACTATAGAAGGCCTTGTGGTTGTCTTTAATATCTGCTGCAATTATGTTTTCATAGCTAGCTTTAGAGGATTTGATGAGGGATCTCAGCTTTTTGTTGAGGCTGATAAGGGAGTTTTTCCAGTCTTGGGACCTCACCTTATCAGTTTCCTTCTTCTGTTGTAGAGTTTGTTTATGGCAGGAGACCACCAGATTGGCTTCCTTTTTTTTTGCAGGAGAGCGTCTTGGTTCTATTGGGTATGGCAAGATCCAAGCATTTGTGTACGTGTTCGTACAGTGCATTGGTGTATGATCTGGCGGTCATGCAACTATTCTCCATTTGCATGGGTGCCATGAAGTTAGCCACCTCTGTTTTTAGGAGCCCAAATTTAGCTGTGGAGAAGTTTTTCATGGTGGTTACCTTTGCGGGGGGTGGGTTGGGGTGGGAGGGATGTGGATTTCCAAGGTTATTAGTTTGTGGTCAGATCTAACCAGGGAGGTGTTGACTATTGGTGTAGAGCAATGGTCACCCATGTTAGTAATGACCAGGTCAAGGATGTTGCTACCTCTAGTGGGGGTAAGAACGAGCTGGTCCAGGGCTTTGGAATTAATGAATTCCAGGAAACGTTGGGCAAGTGTATAGGTACATGAGTAGTTTTCCCAGTTAATGGAGGGGTAGTTGAAGTCACTCAGTATGAGAGTGTTAGGTTGGATCCTAATATTCTCTAGGGCAATATAGCTTTATTTAGCTGAACAGAGGAGGGCCATCGAACAGGGGGCAATGATTCAGTAGTTGTCGCAACAAGAGGAAACTGCAGTCGGAATCACCAGCATCCAGAACACACAAGAAAACATGGAGAGATTAAAAGAGAAGGGAAGCATAGCATGGAATGTCTCTTCAAGAGTTTTAACTACAGATGAGTTGAACATCCTTCGAAAGGGCTTGTCCTTTATTCCAGCTCAAAAAAACCGAGGTAACTGATGAAATACTGGATTTACGTATGTTTGGCAGAAATATACTTTTAAAGATGCTATTTAAAAATGAAATAAGTAATGTTAGCGATTTAAATATTTTTAGGAAACCAAGTACCTTTCTTCCACCAAATCACCCTGTTATTGATGTTTTTATGAATGTATGTGAAAATGAACTATTTGATACACTGAATAGCACAGGTAGGAAAAAGGATGTTAAAGGAAATAATTTTTATAATTTAACCATGAGTGAATGTGAAGCTTTGAAAATATTACAAATGGACAATACAATAGTGATCAAACAAGCTGATAAGGGTGGACCTGTTGTTGTGATGGACAGCAAATATTACTGTGATTCTATGTATGAAATGTTGCAGGATGTGTCTACTTTTAAAAACATAAGTTATGATGAAATAATCAAAATGCTTAACACATTAGACAATGTGTTGTATGATTGTCTTTTGAATAATGCTATTTCAATGGATATGTTTAATTATTTTAAAGTCCCTAAACCTTTGATACCTAGCATACATGGGCTTCCCAAGATACATAAGGATGCGATACATTCTCCTTTAAGACCAATAGTGGTGGGATGGAAGTAACAGTACTTGGAACACATCTAGAGCCTGTTTACTGCATTTCCTGTGTTGCACTTAATTTAAAATCGTTTTTTTCTCTAAAAACTGCATTTTACCTGATTTTGGCCTAACACTCAAGTGTGGGGTCATTTATTGCACTGTTGTGATTATTTTGCTGCTTGTGTATCTCTGCTACCTTTAAACTACAACACACAAAAAATATTGCTTTTTTCCCACTTTCTGAAAGTTAAGTAAGTTCAGTTACAGATTTGCTGTTCTGAACTGTTTGGAAGTTTCTAGAAGGCCAGTGCTTGTTTGGGCTAAAGGGAAGTCTCTGTGTTCACCAGTGGGACTGGTTAACACTGAACAGCCTGCCTGTCCCTGGAGAAGTGGTTACTACCTAGAAGCTGTAGTTTTATTGGCCGTTTTGGGTCAATTCTAAACTCCTTGATCTCTCTCTCTCTTAAAACCCTACAACTCTCTTTTGCGCGTTTTGCACTGAGCAGCGTCGGGCAGCCGCCTAAATAGGTTTAAACTATTCCAGGCTCCACAAAGTCTGCTCTTCACTTTTCCCTTAGAACTGTTCAAACTCTCAAAGTAATCACTCTATTCTCTTTCTAAAGCCCTGCACTTGCTCAGCTCTTATAAGGAAACACTAACTAACTAAAGCACTACACCCTCCTTGACTTCTCATAAGTATTAGACTCCCGATTGGTCCTTCCTGATCAAGTGAAAAATCAGTTCCCTTCCCTAAGCTGATCAGTAAAAACAACAGTTCCCTATACTAATCTGGTATGTCCAAGGGTCAGTTTCAAGGTTACTCTCCAGTCCAGCTGGTGAATCTGGGAATTTTGAGGCAATGTTACAATTGCCTTATGCACACAGACAACCCTCTCCTCCTTCCAACAAACTCTAATACATGTGAGAGATGCAGTTACACAGCCAAACTGGAGGCAGAGCTCTCTCAACCCAAGACTGGCACAGTCAGTCAGGAGGAAAAGGTAAACACCCACACCACAAATCCAGTCTCACACAGACCTATTGCATCTGCATACCCAACACATAAACACACAAAAACATACTCGGAGGCTCTAAATAAAAATCTGCCTAAACAGCAAAGACCTCCTAAGCAGATATCCAAGCAACAGCCACCCCTCAACAATACCCACAAATCACATATCTCACAAAATCAGTGTGCCTCACAGTCACAGCCCATAAGGCCAAACAACACACCAAATACACTTGTTATAGGGAACTCTATTGTCCGGCACACTGACGTCCCACTCACCAGACTGAACAAGGAGAAGGTCACTGTAAGCTGCCTGTCGGGTGCCAGGATCCACCACATAATGCAAGCACTCAGGTCACTCCAAAGCAAGTACAAGTATGACTCCGTCATTGTCCATGCTGGTGTGAATGACCTGAGATGTACCTCCCTGGACAACATGAAAAGAGACATAGAGGAGCTCTCTGACCATGTAGCCCAGGCTGGTATGTCCCTGACCTTGAGTAGCATCTTGCCCTCACCAAGAATGATGCCACAGTATAAAGACAAAATGATCAGTTTCAACAATTGGCTAAAGTGTTGGTGTCATTCAAAGGGGATCCAGTGTCTGTCAGCCTGGGATGACATGCTCGACAAGCCACGTTGCTTCACTAGGGACGGCTTGCACCTGTCACCCTTAGGCTTTCGTATACTGGCCAAGGCTCTTGCCACCCCCATAGTGCCTTTTTTAGGCAAGGCTCAAAGGACAAACCCACCTCTATAGACAACCCAAAGATAAAAAAACTAAAGGTAATGCTACTCAATGCCAGAAGTCTAAACCTCAAGATGCACGCACTTGAGACTCTCCTCAGTATGGAGAAAATCGATGTCTGTGCAGTAACAGAAACCTGGTTCAAGGCTGCTGAGAGCACCCCAGCACTATCAGGTTATAACTCATACCATGCATTTCGGCCCCAAAACTCGGAACAAAGCATAAAAGGAGGGGGAGTATCTATATTCATCAAAGATACCTACACCTCCAGGTTAGTGGCACTGCACGAAGCATCGGAAACCATCCATGTGCAACTAACAGCGGGCAAAACTGCATTTCAGTTTGTAGCCTGCTACAGAACACCCTCCCTATTACAGGAACCCCACTTGGCATTCCTGAGAACACTGGAGAATATGAAGGTCTCTCCAAACACTATGTTATTGGGTGACTTCAACTACCCAAACATTGACTGGGAAAACTACTCAAGCCCAAACACCCTCGCCCAACGGTTCCTTGAATTTATAAACTCTAACGCAATGGAACAACTGGTCACCACTCTAACAAGAGGGAACAACATATTGGACCTGGTCATCACCAACATGGGGACTCTATGTTCCACACCAGAGGTAAACCCCTCATTGGTAAGATCAGACCATAAACAAATTTCCCTGGACATCTATATCCCGTCCCCACCCCCAGCCAAGGAAATCACTGTAAAGAATTTCTCAAAAGCCAACTTTGCACTTCTCAAGACTGAGGTGGAATCCTTCAAGCCCCTGGGCCAGAGGATAATACAGCCCAATCCGCAGAATCCTTTACAAATGCATTCTATGAACACCTGCAGGAATGCATGGATCATGCTATCCCAAATAAAACCAAGACTCACTCCTCCAAAAACAGGAGACCGGTCTGGTGGACCCTGGCCATAAATAAGCTATACAACAGAAGGAGGAAGCTACTACATAACAGAGCAAAATCCCAAAAAGGGAAGGCATCTCTGATCAGTATTAGCATCCCTCATAAAATCATCAAAGGCCAGTTTCGAAAGAAAAATTGCCCTAGACACTAAAGATAATCACAAGGCCTTCTTTAGTTATGTCAGAAACATGGGCGGAAACTCCCAGATATGCTCTGAATTGTTGCATAATGGTACAAAATATACCGAACCTACAGACATAGCCAACATCCTGGCAGACAGATTCAGTGCAAACTTCTCCCCCCCCCAAAGGAGCAAACGCCTATCCCAACTGAATGTAACCTCCCTGACATCACAGATGCACAGGTGAAAGCTGCCCTCTCCAAAGCAAAAAACACAGCATCTATGGGAATGGATGGTGTCCCAGGCTGTGTCTTACACGAGCTCCAAGAAGAACTGAACCCTCACATTAAGTCACTGTTCAAACTTAGCCTTACTACAGGATATGTACCCAAAGAATGGCGTACAGCTACAGTGGTCCCACTCCACAAAGGTGGTGCCACAACGGACCCTGGAAACTATCGCCCCATAAGCCTGACTAGTCTGGTCTGTAAAGCTATGGAGCGTATTATCATGGAACTCATAAACAAAGACATTGGGAGCCTCCAGACACTGGATCCTACCCAATTCGGCTTTGTTAAGGGCAGATCTTGTCTCTTAAACCTAGTTGATTTCTTTGAAACAGTTACCAAAGCCATAGATGAGGGCAAGGTAGTCCACACAGCCTACCTGGACCTTGCAAAAGCCTTCGACACAATACCCCACTCGGGCATCATAAATAAGCTTACCAGCTTAAATATCAACCCCTATATCACAAGATGGGTTGCAAACTGGCTCAGAGATAGAACCCACATGGTCAGAATCGCAGGTGCCATGTCCAAATCCAAACCAGTTACAAGTGGCGTCCCACAGGGCTCAGTTCTGGGACCTCTCTTGTTCTTTATATACTTTTCTGAGGTTCAGGCTAACACAGGGGGATTATGGCTGACAAAGTTCGCAGATGACTGCAAACTGGGGGCCATAATCAAATCTCCAGCTGACACAAGCATCCTCCAAAAGGGTCTCACAGAGACGGATGCTTGGTGCCAGAGCCACGGCCTCAAGCTAAATGCTAAAAAGTGCATAGTCATCCCCTTTGGGAAAAACAAGGTGCCCACAAATTACCACATAGATGGTAATCCATTAAGTATGGAAGAAGTAATTAGAGATTTGGGGACCAACGTAGATAGTAATCTCTCCTTTGATAATCACGTTGCCAAAGTGGTTAGAAAGACCTTCTATATATATATCCCACCTTATCACAAAAGGGTTCGCATCTAGATCAAGAGAGGTCATTGTGCCCCTCTACTTGTCACTCATCAGGCCCATAATTGAATACAATGCCCCTTTTGGGATGTACCTTACCCGACACCTGCAGCAACTGGAGAGACCCCAAAAGTACCTCATCAAGAGCATCATGGGCTACAAACAGATGTCCTATGCAGCTCGACTGAAGAAACTCCAGCTCTACTCAGTTGCTTACCGCCTACTCAGAGATTTATGCCTGACGTACAAAGCCATGTCAAACCCAGAATTAATGGACATGCTCCACCTCAAAAAATCCAAGTCCCTTAGAGCTACACGCTCCAGGGACCTAAACCTCAGCACAAAAATAAATAGGACATGCTGGAGGGACAGATTCATTTCCCAGAGGCTCCCCTCACTCTGGAATAGAATCCCAATTCATGTTAGAGATAGCCCCTCGCTGACCCTCTTCAAGTGAAATTTGGACGCGTGGATGGGGAATCGCAAATTCACCCCTGGGATCTCTCCTGTGTCCCTGCTAGACAGAGAAACAGTAAACTAATCTTAAAAGGGTACCTTCTGTGACCTACTTTACAGAGGCACAGTAGGTTAATCTAATAGGGAGGTGGAATCCAAATACACTCTGGCTAGGCTTATAAATGCCCTAGGGCAGATAGCCTAGTATCTACCTATGAACCTATGAGCACCTGAGGCCAGTATTAGATAAAAACACAGATATCCTTAGGGACTTGAAACAATTCCTACAGGATCTTTTTGTATTTAAGCAAAGGTTTAAAGGTTACTATAAGTTACTTTTGTTTGTAACATTGGATGCACGCTTGCTATTCACTTGCATTCCTAATACTATAGGAGTAGAGTCTTTAAGACAATATGTACTTTATGATAAGACATATGTTAGTAAGAATGTAGATCTGTTGTGTTTATTGATTAAACTGGTTCTAGTTAACAACGTCATATATTTTAACCATAACCTATATGTACAAAAGGATGGTGTAGCAATGGACACATCCAGTGTGAACAGCTATGCCAACCTTGTTATGGCGACATGGGAGAAAAGGTATGTCTTGGATAAAAGTATATGGCCGCAAATAGTGTTTTACAAGCATTTTGTTGATGACCTTTTTTTGTTATGGAATGGTGATTTAACTGATTTAAAGAGTTTTTTATAGAAATACAGACAAGTACAAACTACTTAAATTTTTAAATGAAGACTTCAGATAGTGAGATTGACTTCTTCGATGTTAAGATTTTTAAGGATAGTACAGGTTGTCTGTCTACAAGATTATATAGAAAGGCTAGTCACAGGAATACATTACTTGACAAGATTACTATGCATCCTAGACACATATTTAGAAACATAGTTAAGGACCAAGCCTTAAGTACATCTAGGCTAACAGCAGATGATGGAGAGTTTAGGAGAGAGTTATTGGATCTGGAACTTAGATTTAAGGAAGGAGGATATACTGACCAAACAACCAGAGCAATTTTGAGTAATGTAACCACATAGAGGGCTGATATAGGGAAACCTTATTTTTCATCAAAACATGATGGGAATAGTATGTCTAGGGATGACAAAGATATTGTACGATTTCCTACACATTTCACCAGTGATATAAATGTTATGACAAATATAGTTTAGAAGCACTGGTCTATTCTGATGCAGAATCCAGATATTAGACGGATAGTGGGAGAGAAACCTAGTTTCGTATTTAAAAACAAACAAATCTTTGAAAAGGCTTCTGTTACCCTAAAGAAAGGGGACCATTAGATGTTTGTCTTCCACAGGGTAGTTTACCTTGTGGAAATTGTAACCAATGTGGATACATAGACTCTTGGGGAAGTTTGATCACCGTGACCTTGATAGAACTTTTAATTTTGATACAATTGCTGACTGTAACACTTCTGATGTGGTTTATCTTTCTATATATAATTTATGCTCTGCATTTTAGGTAGGAAAGGCTAACAGGAAATTAAGGTTTAGGATCAGGGAGCATTTGCGACACATTAGGAATGGTACTTTAGCCAACGCACTAGCAAAACATGTATCTTGTGAAAGACATACACGTAACGTTAGATTTTTAGTAGTTGAAATGATCAGGGTTAATAACAGAGGGGGCAGCATCAGCAACTACACTGAAACATCAGAAACTAGGTGGATTGTAAGGTTGAGGGCAAATAAAGGGAAGGGGTTGAATAATACGATTCTCCTCAAACCTATTTTAAAAAACAAAAAGCTGTTTAAACAGATGTAGTCACATCAGCCTTCTTCATTATTTTATAATATATTTAATCATTTTTTAAAGTGTTTTATATGAGTTGATGAAATTAAGTAATTGTTTAATTACTTCGGTGTTTTGATAGGCTGTTTTTTAATTGTTGTATGTATAAGGTTTGTTTGCAGCTACATTTTTGTTATGGTCTGAAGAAGTGATATGTAATATCACGTAAGCACTTACCAGTTTGAAATAAATTGTTACTTTGGTTTTAATATTCTCTGGACAGTGGCTTCTTCAAGAGTTGGTTGGTTTACTGGATATTTTTGTGGATTTTTACTGATTTTTTGCTCCAGTGAACCATTTGTCTTGGTCATTTCCTTGCTTGTGTTTTTTGGATTATATCAACCAATTGGTTAATGATAGTTATAGAACTATAGGTTTTATAAAATATTTATAAAGTCTAGAAAATCAAAAATAATGAAGTCATTGTTTGTTAGTTACATTAGACCCAAACTTGAGTATGGAATAACAATATGGAAACCCTATAAGAAAACATGCATGAGTAAACTGGAAAGAGTACAGCGGAAATACACCAAGGGCAACCATAGATGTGAACATTTAAGTTATTATGAAAGAGTAAAATATCTGAACTTGTACAGTGTTTCTTACAGATATCTAACAGGAGATAATATGCATGGCGTGCTGCCGAGAGAGAACCATGGATAAATTCCATGTAGGCTCTACACAGTGCCTACATGGATTTTATTGAATCCTGGAGATAGTATTGTGTGGAGAGGTGTTCTGGCTCATTATGGCCTCAAAAACAGAGTACACAATGCAGGATGGAGCAGCTGACATATTAAAAAATATATTTTATAAGAAATGGTTAGATATTATTTGAAGACTGTTATAGTAGCAGTGCCTATCCATCTCCAAACAGATCTTCACCAAATATGCTCCAGCAGTTTGGAATTCTTTTCCCTTCTCTGTTGGATCCTAATCTCCTTTTTCCTAGTTTCAGATCTGCACTACTTCATTGATTTGCAGACTCTTTTACATGTAAATGCTTCCCTACTTGGTATCTCCACACATTATTGACATTTTATTTCTTCACAGATTATATCTATAGATGTATCTCAATTTTTTGATATTTGTATTAGCAATTCTGTAGCCCTAAAGCTAGTATTATATTTTAGTTTTTTATGTGATTGCCCTTATAAGTTGACATATCTTTTGCAATTGATGTGTAAACTAAAAGTGTATGTGTACGATCATTAGTGTAAAATCCTAGGATGTATGTCTGTATTTATTATGTTTTTGTAAGCCTATGTATTATGTCTTTTCTATAAATTCTTCTGTGTTTTTATTTTCTTCTGTCTGGGTTGTGGTTGAAAATAGTTCCTTAACCTGTTCAAAAATAAATAAACATTAAATGGTAACATTTGGGCATATCCTTCTTTTCCCCATTTCCCAGCCAGAGTTTCCTTTAGCATTGTTTCTTATGAGGAGTAGGACTGACCTTATGCCCATGTTAGCATGTAACTTAGAATGTGAACCCCTCTTATTTAGCCACCATTACTAACAGTCCTCTCATTTCTTGTCATTGTTGTGAGTACTGCAAGTCCCGCTTTAAAGATAATCTGTAATTCTTTTTTTTACCATTTCTTTTTATAGTAATTATGGTCATATGTAAAGTGGGCTTCTGATTCCAAATTATGTAGTTTTAACTTTAGTTTAGCAATGGCATACCATTGCTAGAATCTCCTTGTGTTCTGACTGAAGAGTGCTTCTCATAAAATCTGGAAATATAGCGCTGATAAGTATATTTTATGGCACTTTTTAATGTTTCAGAGTTCTGCACTAGCCTAAGTTTTGCTTGAATGAATTATTTATATCTTTTCTGGCATTGTTTTCTGATCTGTTCTGAAACTGCCCCCCCCCCCCTCATTCCTGTGGTGTTCTTAAAGTTGGTAAAACTCGTCTAACAGCTTTTGTGTTATCTGATTGTTTCAAGACTTACTGATATAAAAATAGCCCCTGTTTGTAAATTCCTGCATACCATTGCTAGAATATCCTTGTGTTCTGACTGAAGAGTGCTTCTTAAACAATCTGGAAATATGGCACTGATAAGTATATTTTTGGCACTTTTTAACTTTTCAGAGTTCTGCATTGTCTTAACTTTTGCTTGACATAATTATTTCTATATTTGCTGGCATTGTTTTCTGTTTTCTGTTCTGTTCTGAAACTGGTCCCCCCCCCCGATTCCTGTGGTATTCTCAAAGTTGGTAAAACTGGTCTAACAGCTTTTGTGTTATCTGATTGTTTCAAGGTTTGATGATATAAAAATAGTCCCTGTTTGTGAATTCTTGCATACCATTGCTAGAATCTCCTTGTGTTCTGACTGAAGAGTGCTTCTGAAACAATCAGGAAATATAGCACTGATAAGTATATTTTTGGTACTTTTTAACTTTTCAGAGTTCTGCGCTGTCTTAATTTTTGCTTGACTGAATTATTTATATATTTGCTGGCATTGTTTTCTGTTTTCTAATCTGTTCTGAAACTGATCCCCCTCCCTATTCCTGTGGTGTTCTTAAAGTTGGTAAAACTGGTCTAACAGCTTTTGTGCTATCTGATTGTTTCAAGGCTTGCTGATATAAAAATAGTTCCTGTTTGTAAATTCCTGCATACCATTGCTAGAATCTCATTGTGTTCTGACTGAAGAGTGCTTCTCAAACAATCTGGAAATATAGCGCTAAGTATATTTTATGGCACTTTTTAACTTTTCAGAGTTCTGCACTGTCCTAATTTTTGCTTGACTGAATTATTTATATATTTGCTCACATTGGTTTCTGTTTTCTGATCTGTTCTGAAACTGGTCCCCCCACCCTATTCCTGTGGTGTTGTTATAGTTGGTGGATTTGCAGTTGCCAGTCCCTACTGTAAATTTGATCTGGGACACTCCTCCCAGTCTAGTGTCATTAGCTCATTCTACATAATACAGAGAACATTTGAGAAGACCAACCCACTTAGGTTCTTAACCTTGGATTATCTTCTGCTCCTCCTTTCTCCCTTTCCACTTTACTTAAAAAAAACTTTGCTAGAATCTCCTTGTGTTCTGACTGAAGAGTGCTTCTCAAACAATCTGGAAATATAGCGCTGATAAGTATATTTTTTGGCACTTTTTAACTTTTCAGAGTTTTGCACTGTCTTAATTTTTGCTTGACTGAATTATTTATATATTTGCTGGCACTGTTTTCTGTTTTCTGACCTGTTCTGAAACTGCCCCCCCATTCCTGTGCTATTCTTAAAGTTGGTAAAGCTGATCTAACAGCTTTTGTGTTATCTGATTGTTTCAAGGCTTGCTGATATAAAAATAGTCCCTCTTTGTAAATTCCTGCATACCATTGCTAGAATTTCCTTGTGTTCTGACTGAAGAGTACTTCTCAAACAATCTGGAAATATAGCACTGATAAGTATATTTTTTGGCACTTTTTAACTTTCCAGAGTTCTGCACTGTCCTAATTTTTGCTTGACTGAATTATTTATATATTTGCTGGCATTCTTTTCTGATCTGTTCTGAAACTGGTTTTCTCCCCCCCACCCTTATTCCTGTGGTGTTGTTATAGTTGGTGGCTTTGCAGTTGCCCGCCCCTACTGTAAATTTGATCTGGGACACTCGTCCCAGTTTAATATCATTAGCTCATTCTACCTAATACAGAGAGAACATTTGAGAAGACCAACCCACTTAGGTTCTTAACCGTGGATTATCTTCTACTCATTTTCCTTTCCTTTCCTTTCTTCCTTACACTGCATCCACTTTACTAAAAAAAAAAAAATGCTACAGTCTCCTTGTGTTCTGACTGAGTTTGCTTCTCAGCTGATTAGTATATTGTTGGCATGTTTTAACTGTTCAGAGTTGAATAAAACAACAATTGAATTAAGTTCAGAATACATTTTGAATCAATTGCATTTATTTAAACTGTATTTGATTTAATACTGCTACACACTCAAGTGTGCCAGCTTGCACTGTACTTAAATTGTTTTAGTGCTGTTTTAGCTGCTTTTCTGTAAAAAAAATCTAAGCTTGTTTCCTGCTTTTCCTGTAGCTAGTCTAGTCCAGATACAGATTTGCTGTATCCAGGACTGTTTGTAAGCTTTTGAGTCCCCCAAGCCTTTCTGTGTTGGAGGGCAGCCTTCTAGCTTGTCAGTGGGAGTGGTAAGCACTAGGTAGCCTATCTACCACTCCTCCAGGAGTGGTTTCTGGCCCAGATATTGTAGTTTATTGGCTGTTTGGTAAGTTTTTCCATATCTTTCAACTTTCTGGTTTAAAAGCCCACATTTGTGTTTGTTTCCTGCCTTTCCTGTAACTAGTCTAGTCCAGATACAGATTTGCTATATTCAGGATTGTTTGTAAGCTTCTGAGCCCCCAAAGCCTTTCTGTGTTGGAGGGAAGCCTTCTAACTTATCAGTGGGAGTGGTAAGCACTAGGTAGCCTATCTACCACAAGAGGAGTGGTTTCTTCCCAAGTAATTGTAGCTTATTGGCCGTTTGGGCAGTTTTTTTCCATCTCTTTCAACTTTCTGGCTTACCCTTCTTGTAACTAGTCTAGTCCAGATACAGATTTGCTGTATCCAGGACTGTTTGTAAGCTTCTGAGCCCCCCCAAGGCTTTTTGTGTTGGGGGAAGCCTTCTAGCTTGTCAGTGGGAGTGGTAAGCACTAGGTAGCCTATCTGCCACAAGAAGAGTAATTTCTGGTCCAAAAATTGTAGTTTATTGGCCGTTTGGGCAGTTTTTCCATCTCTTTTAACTTTCTGGTTTAAAAGCCCACATTTGTGCTTTTCCCACCTTTCCTGTAACTGGTCTATTCCAGATACAGATTTGCTGTATCCAGGACTGTTTGTAAGCTTCTGAGTGGTGCCAACGTCTGCACTTCAATTTTTCCCTTAGATCTACTAGTTCTCTCCTCTCCTGCACTTTTACTACCTTATTAGTCTAGCACTTTACCAGACTTTTTGTAGCAATTATTGTAGCACATAAAAGTGCTACCAGCACTAAATGTTCTATGAGGAAACAGCTCCAGTACTTATTATTAATGCTTACCCCTCCAGGCATGTCTAAAGGTCAGTTCCCTGTGCTTTTTCCTATTAACCTAGTGAACTTCGGCATCCTGAGGCAATGTAGCA
The DNA here is from genome assembly GCF_019279795.1 of Protopterus annectens. Taxonomy (NCBI): domain Eukaryota; kingdom Metazoa; phylum Chordata; order Ceratodontiformes; family Protopteridae; genus Protopterus; species Protopterus annectens. The sequence continues at coordinate 1,381,391,501 of NC_056739.1, forward strand.
ACTACCTCATGTACACTGGCAACCCTTTCCTCTTACCTCCCAATACTCAGACTTACGACAGATGTACTTATATATCCAAGTTGGAAGCCACGCACTCTCCAGCCAAGACCGGACTAGCTGATCAAGAGGAGAAGGTCAACACTTGCATCACACCACATGGAACACATCACCCTCCAGAACACACTCCAGCACTGCCTTCACATAAAAACACAAACCACACACCCACCTTCATGGAGGCTCTCAATAAAAATCTCCCCAAACAACAGAGACCTCCAAGGCAGAATCGCATTCAACCACCACAACACAGCATTAATCATGAGACACATAATTCTCCTAAACAGTGTGCCACTCAGCCAAAGCCCCTAAGGCAAAACAGCATGCCCAACACACTAGTCATAGGTACTTGTAGTGAAGCACACTGATGTCCCACTCACTAGGTTGAATAAGGAGAAAGTAACAGTCATCTGCCTGTCAGGCACCAGGATCCACTACATAACGCACGCACTCAGGTCCCTCAACGACACGTACAAATATGACTCTATCATTGTACATGTGGGTGTGAATGACCTGAGATGTACCTCCCTGGACTGCATGAAAAGAGACATGGAGGAGCTCTCAGATTACATAGCTGAGGTGGGTATGACCCTAGCCCTGAGCAGCATCCTACCATCACCCAGAATGATACCACAGTACAAGCAGAAAATGATTGATTTCAACAATTGGCTAAGTTTCTGGTGTCATTCTAAGGGGATCCAGTTTCTGTCTGCCTAAGATAACATTGACAGACCTCAATGCTTTGCCAGAGATGGCCTGCATCTGTCACCCCTGAGCTTCCAGATACTGGCAAAGGCTCATCCCACCCCTATAGTGCCTTTTTTAGGTGGTGTTCCAAAGACTAAATTACCACTGTGACAGCTACAAACAAATGTAATCTGAGGGTCATGCTGCTCAATGCTAGAAGTCTAAATCTCAAAATACACTTGCTCGAAGCACTCCTTAAAATGGAGAACATCGACATTTGTGCTGTAACAGAGACCTTGTGCAAAGCAGCAGAAAGCCCCCCTGCACTACCAGGCTATTATTCATTCTACACCTTTCGGCTCAGAACTTGGACAGAAGCTCCAAAGGCAGTGGTGTTTCCATATTCATAAGGGATGCACACACCTCCAGACATAACTCATCTGAGATACTTCAGGTGCAACCAACATTGGGTAAGACAGTGATTCAGGTCATAGCCTCCTATAGGTCCCCAACCATGTCCCAAGACTCACACTCCATGTTCCTAAGCACCCTGGAGAATATTAGGGTCCAACCTAACACTCTCATACTGGGCGACTTCAAATACCCCTCCATTAACTGGGAAAATTACTTGTGTATCAATACACTTGCCCAATGTTTCCTGGAATTCATTAATTCCAATGCCCTGGAACAGTTCATTCTTACCCCCACTAGAGGTAGCAATATCCTTGACCTGGTCATTATTAACACGGTCGACCGTTGCTCTACACCAATAGTCAACTCCTTCCTGGTTAGATCCAACCACAAACTAATCACCTTAAAAATCCATACCCCCCCCCCCCCCCGCAAAGGTAGCCACCATGAAAAACTTCTCCAAAGTTAACTTTGGACTCCTAAAAACAGAGGTGGCTAACTTCACAGCACCCATGCAAATGGAGAATAGTTGCAAGACAGCCGAAACATACTCCACGGCACTGTACGAACACGTACACAAATGCATGGATCTCAGCATACCCAATAGAACTAAGACACTCTCCTCCAAAAAAAGGAAGCCGATTTGGTGTTCCTCTGCCATAAACAAACTCTACAACAGATGGAGGAAACTGATGTGGAATAAGGTGAAATCCCAAGACTGGAAAAACCCCCTTATCAGCCTCAACAAAAAGTTAAGATCCCTCATCAAATCCTCTAAAGCTAGCTATGAAAACAGAATTGCAGCAGATAGTAAAGACAACCACAAGGCCTTCTATAGTTATGTAAAGAATCTCTATGGCAATAATCAGATGTGCTCTGAGGTACTGCACAATGGTACCTCCTATACCGATATTGCCAATATACTGGCCGACAGATTCAGTGCCAACTTTACCCCTCTCTTCCCCACCAAAGGACCAATCACAATACCAGTAGATTTCCAGGCACCCAGTATTACTGCTTCACAGGTTAAAACAGCCCTGTCCAAGAGCAAGAATACAGCTTCTATGGGACCTGACAATATCCTTGTCTGTGTTCTACATGAACTACAATGTGAAATGGCACCTCACCTGTATGCCCTGTTGAATAACAGCCTCACCTCAGGCTTTGTCCCTACCAAATGGCACACTGCTACAGTCATCCCTCTCCACAAAGGAGGAGCGACTACAGACCCTGGGAACTATTGTCCCATTAGCCTGATATGCAAAGCTATGAAATGCATCATCATGGACCTAATAAACAAGGATATAGGGAATCTTCAAACTCTGGATCCCACACAGTTTGGTTTTGTGAAGGGTAGATCATGCCTGCTCAACTTGTCAGTCACCAGAGCTGTGGATGAAGGCAAGGTGGTTCATACAGCCTACCTTGATCTGGCCAAGGCCTTTGATACCATTACCCACTCAGGAATCATAGAAAAACTCACTAAGCTAGGCATCAACCCCTATATCACTAGGTGGGTTGCAAACTGGCTCACAGATAGAACCCACAGTGTGAAAGTAGCTGACTCCAAGTCAGACTGCCGACCAGTCATGAGTGGAGCCCTACAGGGTTCAGTCCTGGGTCCTGTTCTGTTTGGTGTCTACTTCTCTAAACTCCAGAACAACACGAAGGGACTCTGGCTGACAAAGTTCACAGATGATTGCAAGTTGGGAGCTATTATTAACTCCCCAAGTGATGTTGACATCCTACAAAAAGGGCTCATTGAGACCAACGACTGGTGTCAGAACCATGGCCTTAAGCTCAATGCCAAAAAATGTATCGTCATCCCCTTTGGGAAAAACCCAATTCCCATGAATTACCACATCGATAGTAGTCCACTGAACACAGAAGGCGTTATAAGAGATCTGGGAACACAGATTGACAGCAACCTCTCTTTTGACCACCACATTGCCACTGTGGTCAGAAAGTCCTTCTATGTGGCACATCTCATTACTAAGGGTTTTGCATCTAGGAAGAAAGAGGTCATTGTCTCCCTCTACGCTTCCCTCATTAGGCCAATCATCGAGTACAATGCCCCATTTGGCATGTACCTCACTAGACACCTGCAACAACTGGAGAGGCCACAAAATACCTCACAAAGAGGATCCTAGGACTTAAACACTTGTCTTATATGGAAAGACTCAAAAACTCTAACTATTCTGTCTCATATCGCCTACTTAGAGGCGATCTCTGCTTGACTTACAAACCCGTGTCTGACCCTGCTCTGTTAGACATGCTACATCTAAAGAAATCCCTCTGAACCACATGCTCCAGAGACCTCAACCTCATTACCACAATCAACAGAACATGCTGGTGGGACAGGTTCATAACCCAGAGACCGAGGTTTCACTTACACAACTCCCACGTCCTTGAGACAAAAGGGCCTAAAACTGCACAACACCAACATCCGAAAGACCAACTTTTTACTCGAGGTAAGTAACCGCTTGGCTTCCCAAATAAAATAACAAAATGAAACATTTTGCCCCCCCCCCCAACTAAATATACCAACTCTGAAATTGCAATGCCGGGGGGTAAGGGGCAAAGTTCAACAGGATGGCCAAGCGGTTTCTTACCTCGCATGAAAACTCTGCGCTTCGGATGTCGGTCTTGTGAAGTTGTCGGTCCTTTTATCTGGGAAATATCTGTGTCAGGTAAGTGAAACTTTGGTCTACTGAAGTAGACCCATTTACGCATACATATATATACATATACATATCACATTTTTGTAAGTGTGATTATTGTACATAAAGCATCATGTTATTGTGCTTGTCTGAACAAATAACTAACTAACTAAAGTTTGCTTAGCAGTGTGAACATTGGCTGTAGGGGATGGTCACTTTTGATGTAATACCCTGACCCCATGTACAAAATAGGAAAAAGGGGGTTAATGCCAATGTTGATTAGTGATATAGTTTTAAGGTTTTGTATTTGTTAAGATCAGTGCAGTTACTGTTGGTAGTGGGGTGGGGTGTATGTGTATCTAGGTTAGCAATATCCTTAACAACCTTTCAGAATAGTTCTGGCTTGGTTTATGTACCATTCCTTAATTTTTACTCTGCAGCTTTTGTGAGTGTAAGGAAGGTATTGTTTTCTCGTTATTTCATGTTTTTCATTTATATCAGGCCTCTCATCCCTTTCGTCTCCTTGAGTATGTCTTTACTGACTGAAGGACAGCTTTCATCCCTTGTCCTTTATTTGGTGGTGATGAAGAGTGTTTTCATTGTGGACTTGATCAAAGACTTAATTATTTCTAAGGCTTTTGAGAGTTTTTGCTGCTGATAACGTGTGGCCCAGTCATAACACTGAGCTCAGTGGGCAGTTGGTCCTCTACTTTTGCATAAAAGCTGTTAATTATCAGGTCAGGACTATAATATGAGGACTTGCATCAAACCCCAGGGTATTCACCAGATTGTATGATCATGCTGGCAGCAGTGAATAGACTCAGAGAATGCCTGCATGTTTGGTTAATAGTTACTTACCACTGAGATTATCTGACAAGGCACAAGACAGAGATAAAACAACTGGAATTGGAATCTTTAGAAAAGGGAGGGAGCAAACTACATAGGAAAAAATGGGAATTATGGGAACAATATATGCAGAGCAGGAATGAGGTTTAAGAGGCAGGATTTGAATGAGCCATGTAATGCTTAACTGACAATGACTGGATAGATTATAAGTGATGTATAATGTTTGCAGCTACAGTTCAATGGTGTCTGTGTCTGTGATGTATACAGTTTGCAACTAAAGTGGTGTCATGTTGTTTGTTTTTCATTTGTATAAATGTAAGATGTTTGTTGGAAAAATAAAGATTCCCCTACTTTGGTTCCTCTAGTCCCTGAGGATACATTGTCAGTTTTGTCAAGTCCCTCATGACCCCAGTTTAGCTCTTGAATTTCATAAACTGTTCCCTAGATACCAATACTTGTTACAGTTTTGCCTCTCAAGAAGTTGGTGGGCATCAAATATTTCATCTTTTGGATTATCTTTAATCAGTTACTTCTATTTCAGTTTTGATTTAGGGCCTTGTTTCTCATAGGTTCATAGATTAGTACTAGGTTAACTGCCCTTGTGGGCCATTTTAAGCCTAGCCAGTTGCAACTTGTGAAAATCATACCCTGCACCTTGTGTCTGTAAGGTAAACACCGTAACCATTATGCCAACCTCCAACCATTGGGACTTCTATTGAAATAGGGCTGTTTGCAAGGGGGCACATATGAGAGTGCTACATTGGATACTTAGGGTATAATTATGATAGGGTCAGGATCCCCCTGTAAGCACTAATATTGATTTCCAGTATCTGCATGTCCCACCTGGCCTGTTAGCTATAACACCCAAATCTTTTAATGTGGAAACATTTTCTCAAACGGCACCCTCTTGCAAGAGTTACCACATATGCTTCCTGTGTCAGATGGGACTTTTGCAGTCCTGCAGCCAATGGATACCCAGTGGAACATAAATCTGTCAACCTGTCAGTAGTGTTACATATCAGCAAGAAAGGGGATGCTTGTTTGTACCTATGCTGAGAAGTGGATCAGCTGTGGTAGTTAACCATAGTCATTTAGGCAGGCAGACATTTAGCAGCAGTCCACACTTCAGAGGAGCTTGCGTGCTTGCTTCATAAAGGGGTTTGCTGCTTCTCTGTAAGTGGTCACCTGTTGTACTGAAAACAGTCTCAAGTTAAATATAAAAAAGTGCAGCATAGTAGCATTCAGTAAAAAAAGATATTCCAATCTCATATATTTGAAATGGTACTCTTCTTCAGACAGATGCTGTCATAAGAGTCCTGGTTATTTATGTGGATAATGCCCTCTCAGTCAGTCATCATGTTTCCATCATAATCAGAACATCCGTCTATATGACTGAGTTAATTTCCAAGGGAATGTCTTTAAGGCCCAAAGAAGTCTTCCTTCCTCTGTAATCCTTTTCCCTTACCAGACCTTTTATTGAGTATAATGCCCATTTTGGTGTGTATAAAATGAAGCACATTGCTTACCTAGAAAGGTCCAAAAGTTATCTTACAAAGAAAATCAAATATCTTAACTCTTTCAGTTATCTTCACAGAATAGCACAACTCTCATTTTACTCAGTAGCTTACAGGTTGCTCTGAGGTGACCTCTTTCTTGCTTTTTGAGCCATGAAAGAAAAACACGATCCCATTCGACCTCTTTCTTTAAAAAGATAGTAGCTCTACAAACACCCATAATATGGACCTAAATCTACACCAACAAATAAGCAATACTGCTGGAGAGATAGGCTATTAACATATTCCCAGCCTATGGAATAAGTTATCACTACAGGTCTGACAAAGTGCTTCTTTACAAACTGTAAGAGTAGTCTCGACGACTGGATGGCTAGACAGAAATTTACACCAGGATTGTCATATACAGCCCTGTCTGATTTGGGAGGTAAGCACTATTATGTGCTTGAAAAGTGAGACACAAACTTTAAACTGAGTCTTTTTAAAGGTGTATATGGCTAGGTATCTAATGATACTCATGATCACTTTCCTAGTATTGTTTGTATGTTCTCAGTGAGCATATTCTATTAACATCCACAAGTAGCTTATATTAGAGGTCCATAGCTCAAGAAAGGGCATTAGCTACTTGTCTCCTTTATGGAAAAAAAGGGGAGTGAGGCAGGAAAGTTACCTAACAGTTCCTTTCTAAGTGTCTTTTAAACTGCATTTTGTTCTGTTCATAGGTTCATAGGTTCATAGGATGATATTAGGCTATTGGCCTGGAGGCCCTTATAAGCCTAGCCAAGAATTTTGCCCATGTTCCCTCAAAGTCAGCATCTGTTTCCCCTGTCCAACAGGGACATAGGTGGGATCTCAGGAGTATATTTTTTGTTTCCTATCCAGTCGTCCAGGTTCCTCTTAAAGAGGGCTAGAGAGGTACTCTGCTTGACCTGGAGAGGGAGTCTATTCCACATTCAAGGGAGTCTTTGGGACACAAATCTATTCTACCAACAAGTTCTATTAATGTCACAGACCAAGTTAAAACCTTGCATGTGGGTTGCATGAGTAGAGTTTGTCTTATGAATATGCAGCAACTCCATCAAGACTGAGTCTAAAATGGCCTTGTATGTCAGACACAGGTCTTCTTTGAACAGTCTGTACGTGACTGAGTAGAGGGGCAGGGCTTTTAACCTATCTGTATAGGATAGGTGTTTGTGACCCTGGATTTTCCTGGTTAGGAACCTCTGTGGTCTCTCCAACTGCTGCATGTGCTTGGGAAGGTACATGCTGAAGGGGGCATTGTACTCAATAATGGGTCTGATGAGGGAGGAGTACAGGGATATTATGACCTCCTTGTTCCTGGATGAAATACCCTTATATATGAGGTTGGCATGTAGAAAGCCTTCCGTACTATGGAAGCATAAAGAGTGTTATAAAGACTATTGGAATTGGGCCTCTCAAAGCTTACTCCACAAAGTAGTAGCCACTTTAGAAGCCTCCTCCCACCATGTTGAGTGCACATGCTTCTTTCCTCTCATACCTTTACAAAGCATTATTTATAAGTTGGACATAGTTCATAGGTAAGTACTAGACAAGCTGCCCTTGCGGGCCATTTTAAGTCTAGCCAACTTCCCTTTTGGTGCTTGAATAAACCTATCCCATTTAGTGTTAGATTGGCCCTATCCATCCCATTGTCAATAATTATATATAACCCCTAGTGAGAATAACTGGGATCATACTATAGATAATCTGAGAGGACCCATGGGTGGGATAAAGCACTTAGAAGCTGCCTCTGTCCATTAGTAGTACAGGGGGCAGTCATAGGGTAAATATTCTATTTACCATTCATGGATCCATGTTGAGCTTGAACTGGGTCAGGGATGACCTTTGTTTCATGTGTATGGGGAGTCTGTTTCAGAGTAGCATTTTCCTTTGTGAGATAAACTTGCCCCTCCAAACCTTTTTGTTGATGTTGCGGAAGAGGTTTAGATCCCTAGACTGTGTATTTCTGATGCCATTTGACTTGCTGACGTGCAGTAAATCCATCAGTAATGAGTCAGATGATGCCTTATATGCCAAGCACAGGTCACCTTTTAGCAGTCTGTAGAATGTTGAGTAAAGTGACAGGGCTTTGAGTTGCTCCATGTAAGATATATTGTTTAGGTCTTGTATACTTTTAGTAAAATATCTCTGTGGGCATTCCAGTTGTTGCATGTGTCTGGACAGATACATGCCAAAAGGGCATTATACTCAATGACTGGCCTAATGAAGGCTGAATAAAGGTGGCATGACATCACTAGGTCTAGATGCAATTCCTTATATAGAAAGACTTTCTTATGACAATGGACACATGTTGGTCGAAAGGTAGGTCTCTGTCCATATAAGTTCCTAAATCTTGAACAACTGGGTCAATTCTTAGGGGCATATTGTCAATGTGGTCATTCCCCAGGGTAGATGACTTCCCAAAAGATACAATAATGCATTTTTTTGGCATTTAGTATCACACCATGATTTTGGCACCAGTTGTTTATTTTGGACAAATCTTCCTGCAGGATACCTAACTCATTTGAGGATTCATTGACTGCTCCTAGCTTGCAGTCATCTGCAGACTTAGTCAGCCACAGACCTTTGGTTTGGCTTTTACTTCAGAGAAGTAGATGCCAAACAGGAGAGGTTACAGCACAGAATATCAGGGGATTCTACTGGTGACTGGTTTCTTTGTGGAGGTAACTTCCTCTATTTTCATTTCCTACATCCTCTCTGTGAGCCATTTGGAAAACCATTGGGTGACATAGGGTTATTTCCAGTTTATTTAGCTTTCTTACTGTGCCTGAGTTGGGGATTGCCAAAAGCCAGGTCAAGGTATGTGGTGTGTACCATTTTACCTTCATCCATTGCTTTGATAACCTTTTCAGAAAAGTCCTCCAGGTTGATTAAGCATGACCTGCTCTTGATAAATCCAAACTGAGACAGGTACAGTGTTTGGAGATTCCCTATGTCCTTATTGATTAGTTCTATGATAAGGCTTTCCATGGCTTTGCATATAAGGCTGGTCAGACTTATAAGGTCTGTAACTGCCTGGGTCTGTGGAAGGTCCTTCCTCATGCAGGGAAATGACTGTAACTGTTCTCCATTTGCTTGGCACAAAACCTATATGGAGACTGCCATCTCTATCCTTCAGTGTTATAGTGATTCAGAGTATGCTTCAGTGGAACCTCCATCTCCACCATCCCTGTCTAAGAGGATTCTGCTATAGAATCTGTCCTGCAGCCACAGGGTTGATATTGGATATAGTAATTATTTTTATTGTTTGTAAGGCTAGATGTGTGAAAGGGCTATGTCTGGCTGCAGGAAACAGCCTACCCATCATTCCCATTCTAGATGGCATTAGTGGTGTTATGTCTATTCAGGTTTACTTCAGTAGACGGACAGCTCACTTACCCGACACCCAGCTGCCGAAGACGACAAGACTGACACTTTCAGAAGACCGACATCCGGAAGACCAACGTTTCACGCGTGGTAAATAACCGCTTGGCCATCCTGTTGAACTTTGCCCTTTACCCCTGCGGTAGTGCATTCCCAGAGATGGTATATTTAGTTAGGGGGGGTGTGGGTTTAGTTTTACTTACTTTAGTTCATTTTATCGGGATGGCCAAGCAGTTACTTACCTCGTGTGAAACGGTCTTCCAGATGTCAGTCTTCTGAAGGTGTCGATCTTGTCATATTGGGCAACTGGGTGTCTGGTAAGTGAGCGGTTGGTCTACTGAAGTAGACCCGTCTATTCTCAAAGGGCTGCGAAAGAAAAAGATTGTGTCTGAAATGAAAGATATTATGAGAGTGTAACTGCCTGGGTCTGTGGAAGGTGTCAGAGTTAGCACCCTGGGAAAATAACTTATGCTAATATCATTCTAACAATGGGTTACTATTTTTTATTTGTCTTGCAGCCAGAATATCTTCTCACATATAGAGCTTTCTGTGTATGAGAATGCTTTTTTTTTTCCGCCTCCTGTCTTTGACAGTTTTTCCACCAAGAAGTTATGCCAAATGCACCATGTCAGACCACATTGTGTGCATCATGTTTGTTTTGTTTTGTTTTTTTCTTTCTTTTTACATGCAAACCACATTTTTGTCAAACTGGCAATAGATTTCTTGCTAATGTGACTAAATGACATTACGTGCTAAGTGAAAAAAATGTTAGCACTGGCAAATGTTCTTTTCTGGCACTTTGTGGCTATTTTATCTGGTTTTATGAAGTTACCAGATTATCATTAAAATGAATGTTCCAGAAAGCTCTGGTTTTGCTGCAGGAGCTAGAACTACATCACAGACATAAGAACCATATGGTAATTGCTTAACTAGTGTACTGAATCAAACAGAAATGAAGCACCAAATTATGTACACATCAAACAAATTTTACTGTTGTGAAATATACATTTGCGTAGGAGCACTTCAGACAAAACTGAAATAAAAAAATGAATGAACCATCTCAGGGTTTAAAAAAGTATAATTCTTTCACTGTAACGTCAAAAGCATGCAAAAGACATAGAATCCCATACAATCATAAAAGCTGTTCCAGTCAGTGGCTGCAGAAAGAGGCACAGATCTTATTAGACTTATGGTAGGCATCAAACAGTGATGCCAGTTCAAGCAAATGACCACATAATTGAAGAGACTAAAATGGTAACAGGAGAAGTACTAGGCTGCTGTATGGCTTGAAAAGTTTGAAACTGGGGAATTTCACTTAAGATTCTGTACACTTGGAGCTTCCCAGAGTTAAGGAAGGAATCTTTCTAAGTAAAGCACCTCATCAAGAACACTGACCTTATAATGGATGACAATGACTGAGTCAGATGATAGACTGTGTGTATTTCACACCAGTAATAATGGCATGGCCCTGCACTATCTGCCTCTGGCAAAATGCATACAATGGAGAACTTGGAAAAGACATATCACAAGAGGTGTGGGGTTCCAGGTCCCTATTTTCTAAGAAAGGAAACAGTTTGTAATTAGGTATGTGTGTGTGTGTGTGTGTGGGGGGGGGTGCATAGCACTAAATTTAGTTGATAACCTGGTGTATAAATGGGGGAGACTGTGTATTAATCAGGATCATCACGTGGTACACCCCTTTAGAGTGGAAGCTCATGGGCCTACAGTTCTGCACTTTCCCTGGCATAGACCACATCAAGCTCTGACACAACAAGCCAACACAGTGGACATTACCAATGGTCACATCATGGCAGTTTGCCTGAAGGATGTGATACTTCACTATATACAGACTCCCAGAGTACATAGCTGTGTTCATCTCCCACAACCCTACCATGACTCATAATGTTGCAGATGCTGTCACTTTGTCCTTCTACCCATACAAGTGGTGCTGCTTTTCTCACCACTCTATCCCATAATATTGCAGTCACCTGTTGTTGTGTTTCCACATCTTTGCAGATGATGCCGTCTGTGCCCTACCTACCCCTGACATGTATAAATATGATGATGTCTGATATGCAACATGGCCAGTCCATTGACTGTCCTACATAGCTTGGGTGTAATAAGATTTGCATCATTTTATTCTTTGTTGGTTTTATTTTGGATCACGCCCCATCTGTTTGCCAGTGCTGTAGTTTATTACACTTATCCCTGTCTCTGTTGTGGTGTTGCTGCTGCATGTTCCTTCTCTGACTCTCCCCCTGCCCTTCTGCTGCTGGTGCAACTTGTGTGCAAGGCCATGATGTTGAATAGCTGTATTATCTGTTTGTGTAATGACATGTTGTGCATCATGGCACACACACAACAAAATCTTGCTGCAAATGTATGGACTGTATTCTAGGGCTACTTCTGATATATCTAGGCAATGAAGGCACTGCTTCAGTAAGCTTGATACATGCTCTAGTATTGTTTGCATTTCATTTTATAGTCTATTTTCTGCATACTCTAGGGGATGTGGGTTGGAGTGATCAACTGTATGCACCTACCACACAGATAACCCTGTGGGATATCCCCAAGTAGGAATCCTTGGTATAGAATGGAATAGGATCATAGAAGTTACAAGTCAACTGAGCTGCAAGGCCATTACTGACTTGCCAGTACCCACCTTTAGGCCATGCCTTCCTTTTAAAGGCAGGCCTGCCAAGTCATAGCAAGGATGAATTTATGCATAACCATCTAATTGTCCAGCTGCTTTTTAATGATGGCTAGTGTGTCACATTGGAGAGGAAATTTATTCCAGGACAGGTGTACGCACTATGTCACAAATCTATCCCTCCACCTTCTCTTATTTATTTGTTGGCATAGATTTAGCTCTCTGGACCAAGCGTTAATAGGATTGTTTGATTTGTGGAAGTGTTAGAGTTCTTGGACTACTTGATCCCTTATAGCCCTATAAGCAAAGCACAGATCACCCCCAAAGGAGTATATATGTCACAGAATATAGAGATAAAGCCTTCATTCTCTCTTAGTAGCTCAGGTCTCTTAAGTGCATAATCTTTTTAGTTAAAAACCTCTAGTGTCCCTTGAATTGTTTAATATACTTAGTAGTAAGGTACATCCCCAAGGGAGCATTATAGTTAATGATAAGTGTGATCAGTGTGGAGTGCAAGGAGGTGAGCACTTGTTTTGAGGAAATATCTTTTATTATGAGTCATGCAAGGTAAAAGGATCTCCTAATCACTGTTGCAATGTGATGTTCAAATGTGAGGGAGCTGTCCACCCAGGTACCTAGGACTCTCACTACCTTTTCATTTTGAAGTGGTGTGGTATTTGTACTATAAGGTGGAGCCAGGGCTTGATTACCAAAGCAACAGTGTCTCACTTTTTTAGCACTGAGTTTGAGCCCATTTACTGTACACCAATTATTGAAAAGTGCAAGCTCCTGTTGGAGTGTCTATATGTCAGAGTGGCACTTGATGATGACTCCAAGCTTACAATCATCCATGATAGATACAGAATATCAGAGGTCCCAACACAAATCCCTGAGGAACTTCACTGGTCACCTTCTTGCTCTTGGAGGATGCACCCCCTACTCTTACTGTGTGAGTCCTGTCCCTAAAACAATTGGCTATACACCTAACCACATACAGATCAGTTTGGAGCTCCTTCAGCTTCTTTATTATATTTGCATGTGGCATGGTATCGAATTTGTTGACAAGGTCAAGGTATGCTTTGTGAACAGCTTTCCTGTAGTCTGCAGCCTGACTAACTCTCTCAAAGAAGTTCACAAGATTCATCAGACAAGATCTGTCCCTGGCAAAGCCATAGTACTGGGGAGCTGAGTCCTAAAAGATGTTTGGTATTATAATTAACTAGATCAGTTGTGATATGTTCCATGGCTTTGCATATAGAACTCATTAGACTGATAGGTCTGTAATTTCCAAGGTCAGTGGCAGAGCCTTCCCTGTGGATTGGCATCACAATAGCTATGTGCCCCCCTGTGGGGACAAAGCCAGTTGCTAGAGAGGAGTGCGTCCACCAGTGCTTGTTCAGTACTACTAATTAGACAGCCAGGTATGGTGTCAGGCCCCACGGATGAGATAGTCATTGTTTTGAGGAATACTCAGTACATGTACTTTCACAATGTTTGGTGGCTTGATTCCATGTAGCATAAGTGGACTTGGAATAGATATAATTTGGGTGAGATTGATGCTAAATTTGTTTGCCAATATGTTGTCAATATCCATTGGATTGGAGTAGGTAATACCGTTCTGAATAAGCTCTGAGCAATGTAGAAGTTTATTTCGTATTTTTCTGACAAAACTAATGAAGGATTTGTACTTGTCTTTGGCTAATTTAGTCTGAATTCATTGGTTGCTTTCATTTTTCTCATATCTTTTTTTTAGTTTCCTGTCTAGCTATTGATATTCTCCTTAATTTGGGGGTCTTTTGCTCTGCTATATAGGTTAAGTAGTTTCTTCCTTTTATTACATAGTATATTAATGCTTGTGGACCACCATAATGGTTTGTTTTTAAATTTCCTCACTTGCTTGGATCTATATGGGAGTGCAGGGTTGATACATTTTCCCAGGTGTGAGTGAAAGTCGTCTCCATAACCCTTTGATGTAGTAACATTTTGGGTGATACCATTATACTCAAATTTGAAGACTTCATTATAGAATTGTAGGAGATTTGTTCATTTGATGTCCTTGAGTTCTGTTTTATTTGCTTCTAATGGTTTGGAGATTTTGATGGGGTTACTTGTTTGTGGTCTGACTTGACCAGTGAGGGGGATACCTTGGAGATGGTACATACAGATAATAAGTTTGTTAGAATTGGGTCAGGTATGTTTTGTCCTTTAGTGGAGTCCTTAATAATCTGGTCAAGGAAGTTCATGTTTATATAATCTAAGAATTTTTGCGCATGTCATGCATTGTAGGTATGGATCCCCCAGTTTATCATTGGGAAGTTAAAATCACCTAGGATAACAGTGTTCCTACTTATGGGGAGTTCATCAAAATATTTAGGAATGTTATATGATTTTCTAAAGACATACTCCCAGGATGTCAGGGAAATGGGCTATGTGATAAAATGTTGGCATTGTGCTGCTTCTCTGTTCTGCAATCTTGGCGAGTCCGTTATCCTCCAGTTCTGTAGCAAGCTGTGATCTGATAACTGATTCTGTTAAGTATAATTTGAATTTCTGTAAGCTCTGCTTATGGGTCTTTAGGTATCTGTCTCAAGGTAATATGGTCTCTACCAAACATAGATAGTTTCCATCAGGTCTAAATGAGTGGTAAGCACCAAACCCAGCTAATGAAAGTGTGTTGTCTGTGAACTTAGATTTCTGAAAGACCACATATGCTCCAAATGCAGGAGAGCCTCAAGATTTGTCAGTTTGTTGTTTAGACCTGTAGTGTTAAGGAGAGCCACCTTGATATGGCTCAGAGGAACTGTACTGAATGTATGAATCATGCTACATTATAAATGATGCCTTTGGAATTATAGAGGAACTGTACTGAATGTGGGAATCATGATACATTATAAATGATGCCTTTGGAATTATAGACTACTTGGTGGTTCAGGGAATGGGGTCTCTTCCTCTTGATGTGTTGCATTTCTTCTGGACCAGGTAGGGACTGCATGGCAATGTGTTTAAAAGCAATGACTCGAACTCAGGGAAATGGGTTATGTGATAAAATGTCCACATTGTGCTGTTTCTCTCTTTTAAAGTCTTGGGGAGTCAGTTATTCTCCTCCCCAAGCTATATAAAAAAACAAAAAACAAACAAAAAAAAACACAAAAGAAACTGGTTTAGGATTCATGAGGCGGATGCGTACAATATTCCTATCAGTTCCCAGTAGTTCATTGAAACGTCCCTGTAGCTAGCATGGTTAAAGCTAGACACATTAGTATCCACAACCCTATCAGTGTCTACTCAGTCATCACATCCTTCGTTTTAGCATGGTGAATAAAGAATGATCATTTTTCCACTGGATTTATAAGTCACTAGAGAATACACCAGCACAGTTTTTAAAATCAAGTATTTTTTTGGTTTAAATGAGAGAAGTTTTTCAACAATTGATTTAGTTTGCTAAACAGGAGGAAGACTTTGGGATCAAGCAATCTGTGATCTTTCTCATTTTTTTTCAAGAAGAGCCTGAAAAAAATATGTATTTTAACAATCCAGGTGATGAGGAAATTGACCATGCCCCTCTCCTAGTAGTCCCTAAGTTTCTGTTTTCAGGCTTCATTTTCTTGATTTTGTATGTTTCTTGAGGCCTTTTGATTTGCTGTATATTTCAGTCATCTGAATTCTAGTGCCCAACTCAGACTGAGTGTTTTCAGTAGCGGTAATCTTCTACCTTGTACCCACTGTTTCAGTCACCCTCATCCCACAGGGACAGGAAAGAAAAATGTGGTAAACCATCTGTTTCACTTGTGATAGACTTCCAGTCACAAGGGAATTAAAGTCTTACATAATGATGTTTTTATATTTTGCCATTCTTTTGAGAACTTTTTCTTTTCATTCTACGTCACTACAATCAGTGTTTTACCAACAACTTCAAACTGCTTTCTTGACTTGACAGCTGGCAAAATTCCAGAATATGACAAATTATTTATTTTACTGAGCATTCAGTTAGGTAGGGTGGCCACGGTGGTGCAGCAGGGAGCGTTGTCACCTCACAGCAAGAAGATCTCCAGTTCGATCATCTGCTGGGGTGCTTTCTGTGCAGAGTCTGCATGTCCTCCCTGTGGTCGCGTGGGTTTCCTCTGGGTGCTCCAGTTTCCTCCCACATCCCAAAGACATGCTGTAGGTGGATTGGACACTCTAAATTGGCCCTAGGCGTGAGTGTGTGTGCCTTCTGTGGAAAGTTGGGCGCCGGGCTGGCAACTCGACACCGTAAAACTCCACTGCCAATCCTGAGCAGACAGATGATCCTCTGTGGTGACCCCTAACCAGGAAAAGATGAAAGAAGAAGAAGAGGACTGAGCATTCAGTTAGTTGAATTATCCCAGTATTTTTATGAATTGATGAGAATACATAGTTTGGTTATTCTATTTAAAGCATGCCATGTCTGCTCAAATTTATCAACTTTGGTGATTTCCATTGGCTTGTTTTTTTATGGTACATATTTGCCTCTGGCTGTTACTTGGGAAAACTCTCCTGTCTAAAGCCGACTATTCATGCAAAATCAAGAACTATGAGATGGCCACAATTAAAATATTGTGGTTAGAGGTGAAGTGTTCCTCTTGGAAGATTAGTGGAGTTTCTTCATTTGCATTATCCTGTGCTTGTTCTTTGGCTGTATTGGTGATGTGGAACTTATTTTTTTTTTTGTAATTTGGAGTGGCTTATGTTTTTTCTTTAGGCCAAAATTTGATTTTGTGTAAGGAACCAGTCAGTGATTTCTACCTTGGGGCAAGCAGGATCTTCTGATGGACTGAAATGTAATTGTTGCAACCTGACATAGAAGGATCCCTCACCTACTTCATCTTGCCTTGCTCTATTAAGTACAACAGTAATTCTCTGGATCAATCAGGAAAATATAGTGAGAATAGTTAAGCATTTTTTTTCTCTAATTGTGTGAATTTTTCCATTTGTGTCATTTTTAATATTTCCTGTGATTGAAACTGGTGTTTACTGTAAATAGATATTTTGTATTTTCATGTTCTTTTATTATTTATTATTAAATATATTTATACTTTTCATTGTGGCTGGTCCTTTAGAGAATAGTTTAACCTTTGAGAGTACTTATATCTGTTGGCGACACTGTGGGCACTCCTGAAGTTTGGCTGTTTGGTCAACATTACCACTTGTATTAATATTAATTTCACTCAGTATAATTGGGTACCCTTGCAAGAGCATTAGGTAGCTGGCTTTGTAGTGTTTGTGGCAGTGATAACTAGATTATAGTCTGGGCAAAGGGGGCACAGTGGGTAAATCTTTGCCAGCCTTTCCCAGGTGTGTGTGTGCGTGTATGTGTGTGTGTGTGTGTGTGTGTGTGTGTGTGTGTGTGTGTGTGCGTGTGTGCGTGTGTGTGTGTGTGTGTGTGTGTGTGTGTGTGTGTGTGTGTGTGTGTGTGTGCTGATGTGTGTATGTGTGTGTGTGTGTGTGTGTGTGTGTGTGTGTATGTGTGTGTGTGTGTGTGTGTGTGTGTGTGTGTGTGTGTGTGTGTGTGTGTGTGTGTGTGTGTGTGTGTGTGTGTGTGTGTGTGTGTGTGTGTGTGAAAATCAAATCTCAAAGAGTATGTGTGTCAGCTGCTTGGAGCTGGGACATGAAGCATTGGTCTCTCAGAGAGAGTGGTGGAGACCTTGGCTTGGACACTCAACTGAAGTCTCAGTTCTGCAACTGTGCCAGTGGGAAGTTCTATTGATGACCTGGAGGGAGGCAGATATAAAAATCCAGACCCTGGACTGAATGTGTTCCCTGTGTGCCCTTAAGGGAAACTGTGCTTGATGCAGAGAGCTGCATCTGGAAATACTGGGTGTATCCATTTTTGTTCCAAGTGAACATCCTTTTCCAGTGTCAGTAGTGAGGATTCAGGCTACTTGATTACTAGTAATAAAAACAAGACAAGCAAAATGGTGCAGAAATAACAGGAACACACTGCAGAAAGTTTTAGCTTATTTAATAAACCACTGGTACCTCAGCCTTTCGCCTTCAACGGATAAAACACAGTGTAATGCAACCATTTTTATACATAGGTTCAAAAATTATTTTAAGCAATTAACTCCAATTCATAATTTAATTATTTAAAGTACCACCATCACATTTCTTTGAAACATTACCCTTTCACCTATACACATAAAATTTAATACATTTTATATATCTTAAATATTTGTAACAAAATATATGTAACACTTTTTAGCAACCCTAACAACATTTTTAAACAATTTTTTAAACATTTATAAACAATTTAAAAAGCTTATTAATTCACTAAATTTACCTTAAGATTCCCCCTAGGGGATCAAGTCCCATAATTCAAAATAAATTTACTTTCCAACTCATTCAGCTTTTTAACAACATCAACCCCTCTAGATAAAATAGGGTCTGCTAAAATACTAAAGAAAAACAAAGATACATTTCCCCATGTTTGATAACAAAATGCTCAGCTACTGGACTTTTCATGTTCCTATTATGGATGTCCCTCAAATGTTCCATAGTTCTAACCTTCACTGCTCTTTTAGTTTGACCAATATGTCACTTTATAGTTTCACACCCACATCCCACAATATAAACCACACCACATGAGTTACAACTAAACCTACCTCTACAAACAAACCTTTTACCATTAATGTAATTATCAGAAATATTTCTAATACAACTACAAACTTTACAATGCCCACATGCAAAAACACCAACAGACTTCTTGGGAACATTAGTTAAAGCCATATTTAATAATTCCTTTAAATTAGTATAACGCCCATAAGAAAATTTAACAAATCTAGGAAATAAATTTCCTACAGCTTCATCTTCATTAATAATATACCACAAATCCAAAATGGCTTTTTTCATTAACTCTGAAGCAAAGGAATGGCGTATGGAAAGCAGTTATAAGGAGGAACTTTTGTGTCAGGCTTTTGATGTGGCATTGGGGAGAAAGCCAAAGAATACAGGTGAAATGAAAAATATTTTTGTTGATAAAGTTTTTTTTTAACCCAATGATTCTGTGGGTAAGGAATTATTTTTTGTTTCAAAGTAGTCTGGGTTTTCAGAGTTAATGAAAAAAGTCATGTTATTTCTGCACCATTTTGCTTGTCTTGTTTTTATTATTAGTTGGTTTGAGAGGTCTTTACTTGATTACTAGCCCAGAGGGGACGTCACATACATATTTATGTAGCTTTATCTATCTGGGAGTGTCATGGCAGCCAAGTTGTTTATTTAAAATTTCATTTTTTGTATGTATTTGCTTTTCATATTATTATGAAATGTTTAGGAAATAAGCAATAAAATGAACATGAAAGTTATCCAAAGGACTGAGAATTGCTGAGGACCCCCTGAGAAATGCTGCTACTCCCGTGAAAGCATACTAATGTACTTTATTTCTAACAGACACAATCTCTCTATTCATTGATTCATTAAAAAGTTCTTAAATGTGATAATATTATAAGATGTATAAGGAATCGCTGCACATCTATGACTCTTCAACATGGGATCATATACTTTGTGTTTGTATTCATTAAAATACAAAAAGGGAAGAAAAAGAAGGTGACGATGATGGCGGCATTGTCAAGTATGGTAATGAGGCAAGGTCCTTTTTCACACTCCTCTGTTGAGCTAACATCAGGCAAATAATTAAGTAAAAGATGTATGAAGCATTATGGATTTAAAATAAAATGACTTTATGATAATTAATGTTAACTTGTATGCTACAAAAATGCATGCTGTTTACAGAAAAGAAATGTAAAGGGTTTGAATGTTCAGCAATTCATGCAGGTCCAGTGCAGTCTTATTTTCTGTACCTGTTTTGTTTGCTGCTACTTAGAGGCAGTCGTAAACACAAGGCAAAACAACACAGCTGACTGAGAACACCAACAGTATAAAACATTGATTACAGCAGGATTTATAGCATTACAGGATAAAGTGGCAAGTAAGATTGATTTGTTCCTGCATTGACCAGGGAAAAAAACTCATTCACAGCTGCCACAACCAAATATTGTTGAAAAGTGTCAGATGATGTCTCAAGGCTGGAGAAAACAAACAAGGAAACACATGTCAAGTAGATAAACAGCTTTGCTATTTAGAGTTCTGTGTAGGAACCATTTGTTTTCAAGATAAGAAAAAGAGCACTCCAAAGCAGCTTGCAGATAAGACAAATGAGCTGAAGACAGACAGAGAACTGCAAAGCTGTATGAAAAGACTGGACATTGCACAATCAACCAGAGCTAAACTTCACAGTTAAAATGTGAACTACTGACTACAGATTTGTTTCTTAAATGATATATTGTTCTACTGTAAAAAAATGCAGCTAGCCATGTTGTTTTCCATATAAGAAGCCAGTGCCTTAAAGACACTGGCACCAGACATATGTAAACTTTATCTCTACTGTCTGCAGCTCAGTAATATAAACAAGATAATTTTCCATAATTCACTTAATATTATTAGACATTGCAATTCAATGCAATTAATGGAAATTACAGTACACAGAAATTTGCATACTGAATTTGCATCAATACCTTTTATATTCAGAAGCATGCTTTCCTATTACTAGTAGCTTAATTGTTCATACATCCACTTCATATGTTGAACACATGATGGGAACAGAACTTCCTGCATGTGAGAGTCAAACACAGCTACAGAACTTATAAATGTTTAATATTTAAAGTTATAGCAAAGTGACACACAGACAAAAAAAATGCTACTTGATAGAGTACATTTGACATTAGTTTTTGCAAAGATAGAACAGCATGTAATGTTTCATGCATGGTACAAGCTGAGAGTTAAGAATGTGCTTCTGTATTTTACAACAAGGAAATCCAGTTCCTAAGATTAGATGCCATGGGTGCAATTTCGTAAGGACGCATATTGACATTACTGTTACCAGAATTACAATACACAGATAGTCTTTCTGTAAAAATTATAGTAAACAAACTGAAGCTTAATATGGTGGGACTCCAGTAAGTGCTGTGAAAATTAATATGGGAATACCCGACTTACTGAAAAAGAAAGAAAAAAGCATGAAGTTCAAACTGACCAACCACGAGGTTGTATACATGCAAACATAAACAAACCCAGAGGTATAACACTAAAGTTGTTCTGCTGCCTTAGGCAATAGCTGTTGAATGTACTTTGCTCTTAAATTCAGATTATTATTTGGCAGTCAGCTCTACTGAACATACAAGTAGGAGAATTTCACAAAAGGTAGTCCTAACAAAAGCATCTTGATACAAAAAAATGCTTTTGCCAAAGTGTAATCAGAATAAGAAGTAAAATCTTTGATTTACTCAACTCAGTCACCGCATGTTAGGAAAGAAACAAAAAATCTTAACTTTGCATTGCATAGTAAGTCATCAAACTGAACAGCTGATTAAAAAAAAAGAACTAAATATCCTAACTCAATAGTAAGTAAACATTTGGAAAAGGGAAACATTCATTATCTCCAAAGTTCAGTGATTCTGCTCAAAACACTTGTTACTGTTTGAGTATATTAGGACTGAACTTATGTGATTACCACATCTCATTTCAATTGAATTCTCATTAATGAAACACATATCCAATATGCATTGCATGTAAGGTGATCAAGTGTTCTATTCACAAATGGATACATCAAGCAAATATTCCACTCTCTATGAACGTTGAGTGAAACAAGGATATATTCTGAGCGCAGTTTATACTTGTACCGTAAGTGATTGAATTAAGAGATACTCTAACATAGATCCATACACCCCCTTTATCCCATTTTTGCACATGGGGTCAGGGTGTCACTTCAACAGTGGCAGTCATCTAGATCCAAGGTTTACATAGCCGGCTGGCTAGCCCTGCTGTGCTAGTTCTTCCACACCACACACTTGTACAAGCACTTATACCTATGGCGAGTTTACATATCCACTCCATCTACTTGCATGTGTTTGGAGTGTGGGATGACCCAGAAGAAACCAACGCAAATACAGGTAAGAGATGCAGACTCTGCACAGAAGGCACCCCAGCAGAGAATCAAACTGAGGATCCTCTTGCTGTGAGGTGACAATGCTATATGCTGCACCAATGTCTACTGTCTTGCCCACTGAGCAATAGTTTGCATCTCAAGCTAGACTGCCTAGACTGTAGTGGTTTTACAGTTAAGCTTAAGGGAAGATTTATTCTTATCATGTCAGTGAAATGTACATTTTTGTGTAGGTGACAAAAAAGAAATTATTTATAAGTTCATAGGTAGGTACTAGGCTATTGGCCCTAGGGCCTATATAAGCCTAGCCAAAAAGGTACCCTGGCTTTCGCCACCCAAGAAAATTATTTTCCTGTGCTCCTGTCGAGCAGAGCCACAGAGGTGATCCCCGGGGTGAATTTCCTATTTCCCATCCATTCATCAAGATTTTTCTTGAAGAGTGCTAATGAGGAGCTTTGTTTGATATAGATAGGTAGTTTGTTCCAGAGTATGGGAAGTCTCTGATAGAGGAATCTATTCCTCCAGCATGTCCTGTTTATTGTAGTGACAAGGTTTAGGTCCCTAGAGCATGTAGTTCAGAGGGGTTGGGATTTCTTTAAGTGGAGCATGTCCAACAGCTCTGGGTTTGACATAGCTTTGTATGTTAGGCAGAGATCGCCTCTGAATAGGTGATATGCGATGGAGTAAAGCTGGAGTTGTTTGAGACGGCCTGCATAGGGCATCTGTTTGAGGCTGATAATCCTCTTTGTGAGGTATTTCTACGGCCTTTCTAGTTGTTGTAGATGTCTTATGAGGTACATACCAAAAGGGGCATTGTACTCTATAATGGATCTAATGAGTGATGAGAAGAGGGGAACAATGACCTCTTTTTTCCTGGATGAGAAACCTTTTGTGATGAGGTGTGCCATGTAGAAGGATTTCCTGACTACTGTGGCAATGTGATTTTCAAAGGAGAGACTACTGTCCACCTGTGTCCCAAGGTCTCTTATCACACTTTCGGTGTTAAGTAGACTACCACCTATGTGGTAGCTCATGGGTACAGAGTTTTTACCAAAGGGGATGACAATGCACTTTTTGGCATTGAGCTTAAGGCCATGGCTTTGACACCAGGCATCTGTCTCCATGAGACCCTTTTGTAGGATGTCCACATCATTAGGAATTTTGATTATGGCTCCTACTTTGCAGTCATCTGCAAACTTCATTAGCCAAAGACCTTCTGTGTTTGCCTGTACTTCAGAAAAGTAGATACCAAACAGGAGAGGACCCAGGACTGAACCCTGTGGTACTCCACTTGTCACTGGACTGAAGTCAGATTTGGAGTCTGCTACTTTCATAGTGTGGGTTCTGTCAGTGAGCCAGTTGGCAACCCATCTTGTGACATAGGGATTTATACCACATTTAGTGAGTTTATCTATAATTCCAGAGTGGGGGATGGTGTCAAAAACCTTGGTAAGATCTAGATAGGCTGTGTGAACCACCTTACCCTTGTGTACGGCTTTGGTGACTGCTTCAAAGAAGTCTATCAGGTTTAGGAGACATGATCTGCCTCTTACAAACCCAAACTAGGTGGGGTCCAGAGTTTGGAGATTACCAATGTCTTTGTGTATAAGATCCATGATGATACGTTCCATGGCCTTGCAGTCCAGGCTCATTAGGCTAATGGGAGTAGTTCCCAGGGTCTGTGGTGGCTCCCCCTTTGTGAAGTGGGATAACTGTTGCAGTGTACCATTCAGTGGGCACAAAGCCTGTGGTGAGGCTATGATTGAACATGGTGCTTAGGTGGGGTGCCAGTTCATTCTGCAGTTCATGTAAAACGCAGCTTGGGATGGTGTCAGGTCCCATGGATGCCGTGTTCTTGGCTTTGGAGAGTGAGCAGCCGTGATTACAGGAACTTTGCATTCTTCCGGTATAGAGATAGGCCCTTTAGGGGGTGAGAGGGGGGTAAAGTTAGCACTGAACCTGTCTGCCAGGATGTTGGCTGTATCAGTTGGTTCTGTATATTTAGAGCCATTGTGCTGTAACTCAGAGCAGATCTGAGTGCTGCCATTGAGATTATTGACATAGCTATAGAATGCTTTGTGGTTGTTTTTAGAATCAGTGGCGATTTTGTTTTCGTAACTAGCCTCGGAGGATTTTATGAAGGATCTCAGCTTCTTACTTAGACTGACCAGGGAGTTCCTCCAATCATGGGATTTTACTCTTTTTTGCAACAGTTTCTTTCTTCTGTTGTAGAGTTTGTTTATGGCAGGGGACCACCAGATTGGCTTCCTTTTTTTGGAGGATAGCATCTTGGTTCTGTTAGGGATAGCATGATCCATGCACTTGTGTAAATGCTTATAAAGTGAATTTGTGCAGGATTCAGCAGTTGTACCTCTATTGTCCATCTGCATGTGTGTCATGAAGTTTGCCACTTCTGTCTTAAGAAGCGTGAAGTTGGCTTTGGAGAAATTTTTTATGGTGGTTTCCCTAATGGGGGGTGGGGGTGGGATGTGGATGTCTAGGGTGATTAGCTTGTGGTCGGATCTGACCAAAGAGGAATTGACCTCTGATGTGGAACACCGGTTGCCCATGTTGGTAATGACCAGGTCTAGGATATTGCTGCCCCTGGTGGGGGTGTGGATAAGTTGATCTAAGGCATTGGAATTTATGAATTCCAGAAAACGTTGAGCAAAAGAGTTGGTACATGAGTAGTTTTCCCAGTTAATGGTGGGGTAGTTGAAATCGCCCATTATTAGGGTGTTGAGTTGTACCCTAATATTTTCCAGTGTATCAAGAAATGAGGAGTGGGAATCCTGGGGCATGGTGGGGGATCTGTAGCAAGTTAAAGTTTGGATTGCTGTCTTGCCCAGAGTTAGTTGCAGTTGGATAATCTTGGATGCGTTATGCTGAGCAACTAGCCTGGAGTTGTGGATATCCTTAATGAATATGGACACGCCTCCGCCTTTAGTGTTTTGGTCCAGGTTAGGTGGCCGAAAGGTGTGGTAAGAATTATAGACTGATAATGCAAGGGTGCTCTCTGGAGCCTTGAACCAAGTCACTGCACAGATGTCAATGTTCCCAGTTTTAAGGAGTGCCTCGAGTGAATGCATTTTGAGGTTTAGACTTCTAGCATTGAGTAGCATTACCCTCAGATTTTGCTTGCTTGTACCTGTTAAGGTGGTGAATTTGTCATTTGAAACTTGACTAAAAAAGGCACTATAGGGGTGCCAAGAGCCTTAGCCAGTATCCGGAATCCCAAGGGCGACAGGTGCAGGCCATCTCTGGCAAAGCATTGTGGTCTGTCGTCATCACAGGCAGACAGATACTGGATCCCTTTAGAATGACACCAGAAGCTTAGCCAATTGTTAAAGTCAATCATTTTGTCCTTGTACTGTGGTATCATTCTGGGTGATGGCAGGATGCTACTCAGGGCTAGGGTCATACCTTCCTGGGCTACAAGATTGGAGAGCTCCTCCATGTCTCTTTTCATGTAGTCCAGGGAGGTACATCTCAGGTCATTCACACCAGCATGGACAATGACAGTGTCATATTTGTACTTGTGGAGTGACCTGAGTGCGTACATTATGTGGTGAATCCTGGCACCCGACAGGCAACTGACAGTAACTTTCTCCTTGTTTAGCCTGTTGAGTGGAACAACAGTGTGCTTGACTATAGAGTCACCTTTAACTAGAGTGTTGGGTACATTGTTATGCCTTATGGGCTGTGGTTGAGTGGTACAATGAGTCTGTGGGCTATGTGTCATTTGGGTTGTGTTGGGGGGGTGGAGGTTGCTTGCGTTTCTGCTTTGGAGGTCTATGTTGTTTGAGCAGATTTTTTATTGAGACCCTCAGCGAATGTAGGTGTGTGTTTCGTGTTTCTATGTGTGTGTTTTGGTGGTGTAGGTTTTGAGAGACTATGTGATGAGTGTGGTGTGGTGCAAGTGTTTACCTTCTCCTCTTGACTGTCTATTCCAGTCTTGGATGAAGAGAGCTTTGCTTCCAGTTTGGCTAAAAAAGTGCATCTCTCACAGGTTGTAGTGTTGGGTGGTAGGAGGAGAGGGTTGTCTGTGTACATCAGGCAATTGCTGCATTGCCCCAAGATGCCCAGATTAGTCAGGTAGACAGGAGAAAACACCGGGAGCTGACCCTTAGACATGCCTGGATAGGTGCTTATTTATTAAGTACTAAAAACTGTTTTCCTCTAGACGAGTGAGGAAAGTTGAGTGCTGCAGTAATTTGCTTACAACAGGATCAGACGTTTAAGAGACTGATAAATAACATGACTGAGTGAGACAACTGTTTGGCATGTCTGTGGGCTATGATTGTGATGTATGTCTAACAGTTATGTGGTTATGTGTTAGTCTAGTAACTAACTTGGGGGGAGGGGACTGCATAGTGAGCTTATGTGTGGAACAGCAGCTGGTAACTCAACTCAAACTCAACTTTTATAGCAGTGCTCACTTCACAAAAGATATAAAATTCAAATAAGCAAATTTTTTGAAAAAATTAGGATAAAGTGAAGGAAAAGTATGGTGATATGCCTTTCTTTGGCACTTGTCCTAGTAGGAGTGAGGGTCAGAGAGCTCAAACTGCAAGGTCTGAGTCATCCACAGCGAAAGCTGGAGCACTAAGGCATGAGATCAAGATACCACTGTTGTCAAAGTTGGTAGAAAAAGACCAGGAAGTTCCAAGTAAATGAAAGGTGTGTCAAATACAGAGCTGGAACATGTAAATCAGACAGGAATGTTCCAAACTGACACCAAGTCTGCAGAGGAAATGAAGATACTTTTAAAAGTAGGGTATACAGTTGGGTACTGGTAACATGAGAGAAGAAGAAAGAATGGGTAAGTGTACAAGATAAGGGCAGGAAGTGAGGCAGAAAAGTTTATTTAAGTAAAATATTAAGTGTGACAGTAATAAGCATAGATTGTGTAGCAGAAATTTACCAGTGGGAACAAAGTAAGATGTCTGGGAAGATTACCTCTCAGCTGTACAGATTTTTGTAGACTGTCCAGACTTTTGATTCATGTTTTTGGTCTCTTCCTCATAAAATTATTATTTTTTTTTGGCAAATGGTGAAGATTAAAGTCATTAAATAGTGACAGACATTTGAATTTCTGACTTCATATCCTTCAGAAAAATGTATGCTAACACAAAACCTTATTATTCTAGAAACTTTCTAAGTTTATAAGTACTATTTAAAATTTGTCCCTATTCTGGGGCCTTTTTCCCCCCATTATATTTGGCTTTGTCCAGATTTCTTGCTGTAAGAGGGTGAGAGGTAAAGATACAGAAAAGTTTGAGAACGTGTGGGTAGATTAGTGGGTACTGTATTTGACAAAGCTTATGAACTAGACAGCCTGGATAAGAGGATATGGAAGGAGAGACACAGGATGCCTAGAAACCTTTTAGGATGCCAACAGGCCAAGGGCTATAAAGATGAAGATTTTGAGAAATGCTTAGACCAGCTGTACTAAGTAGCTGGTAGTTACATCTTCTGTGTCAGACGTAGTTGTACAACATCACAAATGTAATGCGAGCTGAGAGTAATGACACAGGAGGTCAGGCACACACATAGATGAGGAAGAAGTACAGGCTGTGATAAAGGTAGCAGAAGCGGGAGCCAAACTATAGGTTCAAACTAGGCTAACTGACCTTGTGAGCCATTTCAAGCCTAGCCAATTACCCCATGTGAGAATCAAACCCTGCACCTGTAAGGTAAACACCTTAACCATTATGCCATCCTAAGCTGATATTTCAAAGGAGAGTTTTGTACGAGTTTGTATGGTCTCTGTTAAATCATCTTACAGATAGAAAGCTAACTTCAAAGAAGAATCTGATGTGGAAAATGGATGTATAAGTGAGTTGCATGCAGAATTGGCAGACAAAGTTTGCCATATATACTGTGGTGTGCTCATAGGATAACTAAAGAGCAGCAAAAGGAATCTTGACCTATTATCAGATTCTCAGGATATTCCCCTCACCTGTCCAGATTTTTACTGACTGTCCAGATTTTTGCCTTATATTTTTGGTCTGTTCTTTATAATATGTATGGTTTTCTGGCAAATTATTGAGGATTGAAGTCTCTAAATAATGACAGACTCAGACTTCATATACTATAGAAAATGTATAACAATTTTATTCTAATAACTTCTAAGTTAATAAGAGCAATATTGAAAATCTGTCCCTGATTTTGGCCTTTTGACCCCCAATTGTTTGCCATTATTTTCTGACTTTAATCTTCAATCATTTTATACACTCCCTTCTCCATGTTACAAAGACATACATCTGGAGCATTTCTCCCCAGGCCTCCGCTGAAAATTGGCTCTGTTCCAAGTCAGACTTTCCCGGTAAACAAATGTTAAATAAAAGAAAAATAAAAAATAAATAGACATTTGACAGAGATTTGCCAGAAATCCATAATTTTATATGAAACAGACCAAAAATATGAGGTAAAAATCTGGACAGTTGACAGGTATGGAGGTATGTCTCAGGATAAGGGGAAATAGGGCATTTTTCAGATTATGATAAATAATTTAAATGGAGGCAAAAATTCCAACCTCAAAGAGGTTGAAAGGTGTTGGATTGGACATTCTAATTTGTAATATTATGATAGGGGGTTCTCATACAGCCTGCAATTTATTGTAAAATAGATAATTCATTTTGGAAAATCAGAAGAAGCAGGTAGGAAAGCTGTTGGTTTTCTTCAGTACAGCATCAGTATTTAGGGATATGTACATTTTTCAATCATTTTACATGTAATACTGAACAATGTAAATTCAGCTTTTACATGTAAAACCTGAGCTGATACGGTCAATATGAAAGAAAGAACTTGAAGTCAGCTGCATCTATACCGGGACTGGTAATGCAGAGGCTGGCTGTTGAAAGAGGTTCAGCTAGTCAGAGTCCGAGATTTGTTTTGCAGTTTCTTCTGGGATCATGTGTTGTCTTGGTACTAAAGAAATGCTGGTAAACCTATAGTTTAATGAATCATCAGTCATGTCTGAGAGGTTACTGGCTCAGTAGTTTCATTACCAAGAAGGCCTCAGCACTCAGTTATGCTGGCTTTGTTGATGCTGCCTGAATGGTGTTGGGATCAGTTTAGCAGTTGCTGAAGGTCAAGACAGGTAGAAAATATGCTTTCTGTCTATTTCTGTTTCACCTTTGACACAGGGGGTTATGAAATGTCTAGTGTATTATATAGATAACTTTATTCCAGTGTGGTGCCCAATAGCCTGTATAGATCTTCCGAAGTTTAGCATCTTTCTGCACTACTTAACATCTCAGAAAACCTGTACCAGTGACAATGCTTTGCTTGGATGATCTTTGTTTATTTAGGGTATTTAGATTCCTTAGATGTTTTCAGATGATAAACTAAGTTTTAGGTGCCTGTTATCAACAAAAGGGATTCCATTAGCATTATCAATGACAAATAGGCCATCCAGCTGAATCTCATTTTGGGCATCAGTATGGATTTTACAGGTATTATTCTGGTTACTTCAGCATAAAATGGAAAAGATACAACATCATATCAGTGTGTTAAGCAAAGGGTTTCATAAAGTTAGCTGATTTATTGAACTATGCTTGCATGTTTATTCCAGTATGATGGTTACTTATGTACAGACCGGCAGCAGTATGACAGAAATATATGCAGCTACATCATAACAGTGTGGGGGCTGGACATAAGGAAAATTTGCTAGTTTGGTAGTCCATTATTGTTTATTGTAGTGATTTAAGTGTATTCTGGGAAAAAGTGTCAGATCATCAGTGACTGGAATTGTTTACAAACACCGTTTCACTTTTGAAGGAGGGAAGCATTTCAGCATATTCATGTAAGGACAGTGCTGAGTAGAACCGTTACTAGCCATTTGTCTGAATGATGACGTCTCATGGAATATAGATGCAAGAGCTCTGGAAAGCTTGAAATGAGAAAGACAATGCAAGGGTTGGGGCCTTATTATTAATTGGTATCTTTCAAGGGAAGGTCAAATGCAAAGGCTGAAAAGTGCTTAATACTAAACAGCTTAACCCTAAATTTGATATTTATAGTGAAGAATATTTTGGGCACAGACACTGCTATAGCTGTTTCTGTCTTGTTTTCATTTAAAACAATGCAGGATATTAGTTCATGATGCAGTGAGCCTACCTGTCATTATACCATTAGCTATGTGGGAATTAACAGACCTGTAGCTTGGACCTTCATGCATCATCCTTCACACTTACGCCAAGAAAAGGTAAGAGCACCGTGTAAGGAATTTTGTGCAAGCAGGTCATCAGAACCAATGAGTGAGGGTATTGCCATGCCCTATACATAAGACAGTGAAAAAATCTGTTCATGAGCCGAGAAAGATGAACAGATGAGATGAACAGAAGAATCATTACGTGGAACTAAGACCGAATGAGAAGTAAGGGAAGGATGCTTCAAGCAGGGCAATTACAGACAGTAATATATAAAGGCAGTTAATCCCAGTAGGGCCTATAGCAGTATGACTCAAGGAGATCCATTAGTCTCTATTTGTTCAGGGATATATGGTTTATAAACCCAATGGTCAGTAAAATTTCCTTTGCAGCACAGTATATCTGACAGTACATTGTGTGGCATGTTTGGTCTCTGCATAGCAGTACTGCCACCCATAATTCTCATAGACTTTGGTGTGACTTATATTGAGTACAGACATATGTGACAAGAAGCAAAACAATTTAAGCAACATAGAGAAGTTTGTGCAACTTATATCACTGAAAGGAATACATTTGGACTCCCAATTTTTGTGCATAGCAGAATTCTGCAAAAGGGAGACATCAAAAAGCAGCTTTCTTATTCAACATTTATTATCTGCCTCTTATCAGTTATCATTTCTGTAGAGAATGAAATAAGCACTGATCTTGGGATGTTGCCACTACACCATGCTGTCCTTTAGGATTGTACCAAAAATGTCATCAGGAGAGGTATGGTAACATTCATGTATTCAGAAAGACTATCTGTAGAATATATTAAATCATTTTGGAGGAGGAAATCCAGGACTGAATGCATTAGGCCTCAATGGCTGTTATCCTCTTTGTCTTACTGATAGACCATGGAAGTATTTTAGTGAGAAAGATGCAGTGGTCACCAGAGGTTATAACTTTGATTTCTTTTCAGTCACATCAGTATAGTCAGATGAAGTATAGATTTGCAGGCATTCTTTTATTTTCTGAAATGTTGATGGCCTAGTCAGACTCTGAAGTGGAAACAATCTTTTTTTTTTGTATTGGCAGAAGTGCAACAGATAGACAGGCAGTGATCTCAGTGCAACACTTTCTATTTTTTAATAAGTCCAAAGATGGTAAACTGTATTGACTGTCTAACATTGGTTATTGTTTGTACTATTTTTATGGTCTGAATTAATGCAGCATTTAGACTCTTGATAGTCAGGTCCATAGATAAGTGAAGCAATTGCATAAGAATTTTATGTTAGCCTTCAGGAACTACCCAACTAAATATATAGTTACTCATCAAGCTTAGCATTCGTTTTGGTCCACAAGTTACTGCTACACAGTCTTCATTTGATGTAGCGAGATTTGATATGCAAGTGATTTTAAATGGCAGTTATAGGTGGTGTTCATGAGCAATATATATGAGGACAGAGTGCACTTACCCAACTTGGGAGGAAACATAGGAGGAGAGTATGGTTAATACTAAGCAACTGTAGGAATCTGTCGAAGAAAATGATAGAGCTGTTGGCCTTAATAGCAGATGGAGGTAAAGCCAGGCTAGGAATAATGGCGAGTGGGTAAATGGCTAGAGTAATTAGAATACAGCCACCGCAATATTTAGTTTTAGAAGATACTGGAAAGGGAAAGGGTTGATGTTACAGTGTGCATGAAAGGAGGGATATTCTTCAACGTAATGGAGGATGGGAAGAAGTGAGGAGCACTAAGGCTGGAGGACAAAATAAATGTAATATACATGACAACAAAGGTGGAGGAAAGAAAAAGGTAAGTAGGTAGATAGACATCACCTATATGTCACCAGATACTACTAGGAAACAAGATGTGTTAGTTAAGGAAAGTGTTAGGTGTGAATGCACTATATGGCTGGCCCAGCAAGCAGCATACATCACTATAGCATATTTAGGCACATGAGTAGAAGTTTGCATGTGACACAGCTGGTATTATGGGTTTTCCTTTGGAGACTTGCACATTATAGCCATTAAATGCTGGAGGGTGAGGGAATTCCCCCTCAAAAAATCCTTAGGATAAACTAGATGATGGTCTTCCCATCATTTGGCAGTCAAACTCTCCCACCACTGGTCATCATTACAGTGTGACACTAAAAGATAAAGGTCCACTGGTAAGAGATATCCCTTCCATGGAATGATGTGGAGTACAGCAGTCAGTGGGCTGGAGGAGTAGATGAGCAATTGGTTGATGGGTTGCTGGTCAGCAGGCATCAGGGAGAAAAACACCTGGTAAAAAAGAAACATTTTATTGTGAGATTTCCAAAACAATAAAATTCTGAAGTTTCTGCAGGCTCATTTTGCATCTGTTGTCTACTTTCAGTGAAAACAACTAACCTCTGTTTCCCACAGGCTGAGAAACAATGTTTCTGAGCCTTTCCCAACCCTTCTCATAAAGCAAAATTACTGAGTTGATTGTCCGAAGTCTGTCAAGGTGCCTGTGGCCTTTGAAGAATACCATGTGATATATTAGTTTAAATGCCAATTTCCATATAAAAGGCACACACATAAGCTATCAAAGTCTAATGAGCTATGATGAGACTGGTTGCTCACTTTAGCATCAATTTCTGGAGTTATGTAATATGAGCAGACTCTTAAGCCACCACAGTTCATTTTTCTTTCTTTCTTTTTTTTTTGGATGCTCTGGTGCTACAGGTGGGCCATCAGCTGCTCAGCCCTCTTTCCAGTTTATCCAACCTCCGCTCCTGTACTACCTCCCTTGATAGAACTAACATGGCAGTGTGAGAAGGGGATTTGGAGACTACAGTGGTGACAGGTGGAAAACAATCAGGTCTCCTGTAGTGTCATATATGCTGCTTGATATGCCCTGACAATCCCTGGTGTACTGGGCTATATAATCAAGAGGGCATGTAGAGGTGCACACAGCAACGTCACTTCCACTTATGTGGAGGCACACCCTTCAGTGCCTTCTCACCTACTTTTGGCTTTCAGCTTTTTCCAGTCATAGATTTTGGTATCACCAATGAAGGATGCGACCAATGTGTGTCCGAGCATAAACTTGCCCCCTTCTCCAGAATGGTTTACTCAATCACACCCTCCATGCCTGGCTGCTCCAGCAGCTGACACACTAATTGAATTCAGGTAGTATGGGTCATAATCAGGGCCTAATCATTCCACACTAGAGATTCAGGCTTCAATTTGCCATCCTAAAGCGCATTGTACTTTATGTTGTAACAGAGGAAAGTTTTTTTCCCTGCAATACCACTGTCAAGGTCATTTTCTTAGTCATGAGGGAAAAGCTTTCTTCTGCGGTAACAGACAGAATGAGAGAAAGAAATAAAAAGTGTACTGGCTTAATATATGATTTTTAAAACCAAACTGTATTTGTGTGTGCTGTTAACATAGAAGTATAATATATTAATACCAATTACAACAGTAAAATATAGATATTTCTCAGAGGATGTGGTATTGCCTTTCATGTAGTATTGGAACAAAATTAGACCCAGATGATGTGAGGCCCTCAGGAATGGAATCTTTAAGTTTAAGGAAACAATGCCCCCCCTTTGGGTCCCCTGTAGCTGACATACACTGTTCCTAATCTATCTCCTCATCCACCTGGTCTACTGAAGCCACCTGTATTCCCCTGCACTTAGTGCAAACATGTTTGGGAATGGTGATGAGATCAGGGCAACATGGGCTAGTGTCATACTGCTGTCGAGATTGTTTTTCTCCTATGACATAACTCCTTCCCTTGCATGCATACATATTGTCCAAAGAGATGGCATGAAGTGGGCACTGCAGTTTGTCATCCACTCTTCTGCATGTGGCTTGGCCATTGTCCTGCCCCTCCTTGTAGGCAGCACCCTCCATACATTTCCAATGTCTACCAGGGATCCCACAGTGGTATACCCAGGCACATGCCCCTTCCTTGTCCCTCTCCTGTCATTCATACTGTTAATCAAAGTTGGATCATCTGAGTTGCAGTCAAGGCTTTGCTTCTGTGCCAAGGAGCTTGATATTGCACTCTGTTAATACTGGTGCTCAGTAATATTGCTCATGGCTAACCTAAATGTCTGTCTTTCTTTGGGGCTTGATTTTTCTTAAAAATTGAGACTTTGAATTCTGTTAATTTGAAAGCAACTGCAGTTGTTTCTTCTCGTAACATTAGTTTATTCAAGTTAATGTAGGACTGACCAACTGATACAGGATCTAAGGTGTCTCATTGTTGCACTAACCAAATGTAGTTGAGTACAAGTCATGGAGGCTTCAGGCTGGCCTAGGCAAGACAGGACATGGGAGGGTTTGGCCAGATTGTATTTCTGGGGTGAATGAACAAAGGGGTTCCTTTTTCAAATTGCAAAAACACATCCATTGGCTTATAAAGATGATGCAGTGCAAGTCACATAATTGAGGGGAGGAGAGACACTTTACTGTGGGCCAAGGTCAAGGAAGTAGGCCCAAGACAACCTATTTACGCAGGGCCTCTGCATGCCAATTCCCAAGCAAGACAAAATATAAGGGTAGGTGAATGAAATACCTGCAGTCCCTAAGTATGATGGTGGTGATACAGTAGTAATTTAATGAAATAAATGTAATCCTCCCGAATGATGGTAGCAGTCTGCACTAGACCCCCTTTTCATTTTTTGTAAGTGTGGAATGAGGGAGTGAGACACGAAGTGCTACAGGTAGTATGTCCTTGAAAGATGATCACGCGTTCATTTGCAGGGTTTAAAAATAAACAAGAAAACCAGTTAATGTGAAATAAACTGTTGGATTCCACATTCCTGATAAAACAACACAGATTAGAATTATGGACTTCAAAAACCACTTGAAAGAAATAGATGAATAAGACCACAAGCCATTGGATAAAAATAGAAAAACGATTTAATAACCTTGAGCTCCTCGGCTGAACGCCTTCAAGGATGCATCACAGAAAAAAAGAACAGTATATATACAAAATCTAAAACACATAATTACATAATTACTCTAATTACTAAAACCATTAACCAATTAAATATTTCCAGTTGGATTCAGTATTAAACCCCCAGGGTACTAACGTGTTGTATTTTAAAATATAAGCAGCCTCCTTATGCAGTAATTTGTCTTTAAGACTGACATTTTCTCCAAGTTTTACTGTCACGTATGAACTTACCTCCTCAGACATTCATAATTTTATTTCATCTTCAAGAATTATGGGATAAAGCCCAAGGTAATGGAGGGGCAAAAGTCCAAACGTCGGGCAATTTTCAAATATTATTCTAATTTAATTACAACATTAATAGAACAACAGGGTTTGCATCAGCATGCATTTTCAGAACAGTAAGAAGTATGAAACTCTAATGTCTGACATAATTGAGGCTATAATCCCCAGTGATTTACCAGATTTATTCAGTGATTTATTCAGAGACCCAGCAATTATTCCTCAAAGTGCAGGTTGTTGTGGGCTCTTTTTGTTTAGTGTTTCTTGCATGTGATTAGTACTGCAAGATTTTGCCTCTGTTTTCTACATGTTTTCTAAATGTTTCCTTTTGCTCTTATTTTAAGCCCTCCTCTTTGGGGGGGGGGTCTTCTAGCCATTTTTAAATCCTAGTAAAGTGGTCTGCATTCTTTCTAACATGGTCATGTTTTATGGTGACAGATATTAACTGTGGCAATACAGGCATGTGTTATTTGTAAATGTACATATTTCTGTGGTAGTTAGTATGGACACTGTCTACTTAAAATTCTAGACTATAAGATATACACGTATTCAGTCATGCTATACTTTAAAATTAATTAAATCAAATTAATTAAACACATACAATCTCACAGAATAATGTCATTATTAGCTATCTAAAGAGCTTGAATCCACAACTATTAGTATTCTTCTAAGTTTCAAATTCCTAAAACATGCATTTAAGCACTTTAAAGGAAAACTCCACCCTAGAACTAAAAAATCTATTTTTTTTCACTCTTTGTTTCCTGACCTATTTTAACACCTCAAAATCACTCTTAAGTACTTTATTTGTAATTTTAGCCTGTTTTCCACAACATGGCTACTAATGGGCTTCATGTATCAACGTGATCTTGTTCTCCCTCAACCCTTTCTCTTTCCCATAATGCTTTGTATGCCTCATGCCAGACATAATGAAGTACCTTTGAACTCCCATGCCATTGACATATAATGGGATTTGTGAGGGTCACTGTTGTTTTCTTTACCTTCAGTAAAAGGACTGTTTCTTTTCTGTTGACTATTTTGCTATGTAGTCACTGAAACTGCATTATAAAATGTGTTGGTGTAAATGTTGAATGTATTAAATATAATACCTTGGAGCTATTCTCCCTGGGCCTCCACAGAAAAAGTCACCTATGATGTCCATTCTGACATTCTCAGTAAACAAATTTCAATAAATAAATAAATATTAGAAAACATTCAGTTGACACCAAAATAGATTTATTTATTGCTGCCAATTACTTGGTCACTTATTTGGCACTGTAGTGCATGCATTGTAAAAGCATTTTCTCCTGGCCAGAAATATTTTGTTCCTGTCTAGTAGAGATATTGTCTGACCCAGTCATGCTACGTTTTTGTCCTTTGTCAGAATTACTTGATCTGCATAGATAGTTCCAGCAGATGCCAGGAGTACTAACATCTCCCCTTAGGATATATTAATAGCATGACTTTAATAGTTTCAAATATTTGTAAGAATATCCACTTTCTTATTTTATTTCAATCAGCGACCTGTAGTATAATACAGATGAATCTGTTAAGTGCATTCCAAATTAACTTATGACACTGCAATCTAACTTTATACCACAGACAGGAATTTTCAAATACAAACTACTGTCTTATGTATTTTTTTAAGAAATATAGTGTGAAATTAGAATTCTGAATTTCATTCCAAATTCCAAGAAAATTGTTTCAGTTATTCTACATGTATCAGAATTTTATGGCTAAAATATTATTCCTTTTTCTTTGTGTCATACAATATTTTGTTTTTAAGGAATACAGTCTATGGAACTGAGTTCTGAAGAAAATGTAAACAGCAAGACAAACAAGGACAATTTACTATATTTACGTTGTGGAGAATTCAAGAATACTTTATCCAATATTATACAATGCCTATTTTAAACGCGGCACGCTTTTGATGGCCAGCCCAACCAGCGTCTGCTGATCCTCATACTAACTTAAAAAAAAAAGGTCCGCGCTCTTTCTTTCCCTTAGAATACAAACATTGCTGCTAAAGAAAAGAACAGTTTAACATAGCGAGAAAGCAAAAAAAATCTCCTCTCTTTTTTTTTTTTGTTTTTTATGTTAAACTCCTTTTTAATATACATTAGTTAGCGCAATAGCAACGGAGATCTTCTCCGATGCTTTTTTAACTTTTTTCCAAACTAGAAATGAGTAAAACATAGTGAGATTTATTTTGGAAAGCAACGAGATCTCCACTATTTTTTATTTAAGCCGCCATCATAAACCCCCAATTAATATAGCGGAACAACAGTAGCAACAGAGAAGAACTCGCCGCTGCTGATTTTTGCCACAGCTGATGATTGTACCGCGAGGACGCGCAGTACATCACTGCCCTGTAACACCAGACAGGTGCGAAGGGGGGCAAGAAGAGATTATATTTAAATTATTTAAGAAAAGTTATTAATTTTCTTAAATTAATAATAATATAAGGTTTTAACTTAAATATTGGCTCTGGTGTAATTCTGGGTTTTACTTGGGGTCACCTGGATTTACCCGGCACCCGACCAAACCACGCCAACACCGTCCAAATATAATAGACCATTAGAAAATGGGCAGAACTTGCATGCGATATGCTAGTGGGGAATACATGTTCTCAATTAGGGTATTAATGTACAAGGAGAGCCCAACAACAAGTCTTTGACTTTGCAGCAACATATTAAGCCATTGTAATGCTTGGGCAGAAAAAGGCTGCCATCTTGCTCATGCTCACTAAATGGAGAGGCTGGAATAATGGTTAAGGTGTTTACCTTGCAGACATAAGGTGCAAGGTTTGATTCTCACATGGGGTAATTGGCTAGGCTGAAAATGACTCCCAAGGATGTTTAGCCCAGTACTAATCTATGAACATTGTTGTTTAGTGAGTGTCAGATAAAGGAAGAATTATATAAGTAAAATAAAAAAGGAGGAGGGGAAATAAAACTAACTGTAGCAGCAGTTACAAAGAACTGCTATTTTATTTTGTACTTTCCACTCACTATCCACAGCATGTAAAAAGCCACATTCAGCAAGTAAGAGCAGGGGAAAATAAAATGAATGCAGTTACCTACATTAGAAGTACGCTAGTGTGTGTGTGTGTGTGTGTGTGTGTGTGTGTGTGTGTGTGTGTGTGTGTGTGTGTGTGTGTGTGTCATAGGTTCATAGGTTGGTACTAGGCTATCAGCTCTAGGGTCTATACAAGCCTAGCCATAACAATTCCATGGCTATTTCTTCCCACACTATTTACTTCCCTCTACCCCTGTCTAGCAGGGCGACTGACGTGATCCCCGGGGTGAATTTCCTTTCTCCCATCCAATTGTCAGGGTTCCTTTTAAAGAGGGCCAAAGAGGAACTCTGCTTGAAATGTATGGGCAATCTATTCCAGAGTCTGGGGAGTCTCTGGGTCAGGAACCTACCTCTCCAGCATGTTTTGTTTATTGTGATGACAAGGTTTAGATCCCTGGAGCGTGCGGCTCTGAGGAATTGGGATTTCTTTAAGTGTAGCATATCCAACAGCTCTGGGTTTGACATGGCCTTGTATGTTAAGCAGAGATTGCCTCTGAGTAGATGATATGCGACAGAGTATAGCTGGAGTTTTTTAAGGCAGTCAGCGTAGGGCATCTGCTTTAGGCCTGTGATTCCTTTAGTGAGGTATTTCTGTGGCCTTTCCAGTTGTTGCAGATGTCTTGAGAGGTACATACCAAATGGGGCGTTGTATTCTATAATGGGTCTAATGAGGGATGAGTACAGTGGGACAATGACCTCCTTTTTTCTGGATGAAAAGCCCTTAGTGATGAGGTGTGCCACATAGAAGGATTTCCTGACTGTTGTGGTGATGTGGTTATCGAAGGTGAGACCACTGTCCACCTGTGTCCCTAAGTCTGTTATCACACTTTCGGTGTTTAGTGTACTGCCGCCTATATGGTAATTAATGGGTACATGTTTTTTCCCAAAGGAGATAAGTATACATTTCTTCGCATTGAGCTTGAGCCCATGGCTCTGGCACCAAGCATCTGTTTCTGTAAGGCCCTTTTGTAGAGTATCCACATCATTTGGGGGTTCAATAATGGCTCCTAGTTTGCAGTCATCTGTGAACTTTGTTAGCCAGAGTCTCTTAGTGTTGGCCTGTACTTCAGAGAAGTAGATGCCAAACAAGAGCGGTCCTAGGACTGAACCCTGAGGTACTCCACTTGTCAGTTGTCTGGAACTGGATTTGGAGTCGGCTACTTTTACATTGTGGGTTCTGTCAGTAAGCCAGTTAGCAACCCATTGGGTGACGTAGGGATTAATGCTCAGCTTAGTAAGTTTATCTATGATTCCAGAGTGGGGGATGGAGTCAAAAGGCCTTGGCAAGGTATAAATAGGCTGTGTGGACCACCTTAACCTTGTCCATGGCTCTGGAGACTGATTCAAAGAAGTCAATCAGGTTCAGGAGACAAGATCGGCCCTTCATGAACCCAAACTAAGTAGGGTCCAGTGTTTGAAGGTTACCAATGTCTTTGTTTATAAGTTCCATGATAATACACTCCATGGCCTTGCAGATAAGGCTCGTCAGACTGATGGGACAGTAGTTTCCGGGATCCAAGGTGGATCCCTCCTTGTGGAGTGGGATAAATGTAGCTCTGCACCACTCAGTGGGCACCAAACCTGAGGTGAGGCTATGATTAAACATGACACTTAGGTGAGGTGCCAGTTCATATTGTAGTTCATGTAGTACACAGCCTGGGATGTCATCTGGTCCCATGGATGCTGTATTCTTAGCTTTGGAGAGTGCGTTTTTTACCTGTGTGGCCATTATTACCGGAATTTGGCAATCTTCTGGTATTGAGATGGGCCATTTAGGGGGTGAGAGGGGGGTGAAGTGTCTGTGAATGATGGAGAGAGAGAGAGAGAGAAACAGACAGTGTGTGGGTGTGGGGGGTGGTTGTAGTGCACTGTACCTGTCTTTTCATCCCTTTGATCACAGTAACACAACTGATATGTTCACAGTCAAGGAAGTAGCAGTAATTGCTAGATGTGTGTGTGTCTCTCTGTCTGAACTTCTATATGTGTTAGAGACTGTCTCTCTCTCTCTCTCTCTCTCTCTCTCTCTCTCTGTTTCTTTGTGTGTACATACAGGTAACTGTGTGTGTTTGTGTGTGTCTGTGCATGTACCTACATTATTACATTATTAAATACTTATATAATATATATTTTGGATGTAAAATAATTCCTCCAACAACAGTAACATAAACATAGCATTGGGCAGAACGACCGTTTCACATCAAAAGTATAAATATATAATAATAACAATAATAAACAAATGCAAAACAATTTAACTGATTACCCATTTTCTAAGTGCAATAATGCTTTCCAATGTGGGTGTTACAGGGAAATAATGAAACTTCCAGGGATGTGGAGGCCCACCTTCTGTGGTGTCAGGCTTCACAACAACCCTAGGCTTTCATTATTTCTTGTAATGCCCATTCGGCTTATCTAGTAAGTCTTCCTTGTTAGTATCTTGTAGTTGTGAGTATCATGAAAGTCCGGGGTTCAATTCCTTAAGGGGAGTGGTTGCATCTTTTCATTCTGTCACAAAAGCTTAATTACTAGAATAGGCTGCCCTTACCTATCAAGTACTGAACTTCCTAAGCAACCTTTAAAACCTGTCTGGATGACTAGATGGGTTATCTCTTCATCAGAGATTTGTGGAGAAAGTCTGTTTCATACGAGACATTGTTAGTCTCTTACCAGTACTGGGCAATGTGGCTGAGCTTTTCAAAAGTCTCCCTTGGTCATAAGCTTAGTAATAACCTGTGAATCTATACTGATGACTCCACTGTAAACTCTTAAGCCAAAACAATGGATCAGCTTCAGTGTAAAATTCAGTCATCCTTCTCATCAATTGAATCCTGCAAATGCAATCCTTAGCACACAAAAAGCTCACGCTGTCACCCCTAAAACCTATGAGAAACTTCATTACAACTTTTCAACTTGTGCTCAAATATTTGTGTGTTATTAGTCTCTGGACTTTCATGTTCCTCTTTCAAGGTACATTTTGTGGCCATTTCAGTATGTCTTTCCATGGATTCCCCCA
The DNA here is from genome assembly GCF_019279795.1 of Protopterus annectens. Taxonomy (NCBI): domain Eukaryota; kingdom Metazoa; phylum Chordata; order Ceratodontiformes; family Protopteridae; genus Protopterus; species Protopterus annectens. The sequence continues at coordinate 1,381,433,120 of NC_056739.1, forward strand.
CTGTCTTCAATGTTTTTGGTAAAACAGTTTTTGAAAGGACTGTTACACCTATGACCTCCATGCAAACAGGTTGCGCCTTCTCGGGATCTTAACTTTGTGCTGGTAAAGTTAACCTCATCTCCACCTGAACCTGCACAGCAGACAGATTTAAGGTTCATTTCATGGAAAGCTGCTCAAATCATTACCCTGACATCTGCAAAAAGGATATCTGAGTTGCAAGCTTTCATGGTGGGTAGACAGTATCTGGTCTTCCATAGGGATAGGATGTCATTAAGAACAAATCTCTCATTCATATCCAAGGTTGAAAAAGGCTATCAGTTTCCTAGTGTTCTATCCTTACCCTCAGAACCAGGGAGTAAGGATTCTACGTACTCTAGATGTGCATAGGCAGTTCAGGTACTATCTTGAAAAAAATACAAGTTCTTTAGGAAAGCTGATCAGCTATTTATTTGCTATGCTGGGACTAAGAAATGACAACCCATGTCAAAACAGACTATTTCCAGATTGCTATCCACTGTTATTGCTGTTTGTTGTACATACCATGGCAAGTCAGTTCCAAGAAGTATCAAGGTGCATTCTAAGTAGGACATGTCTTTTTCAAAGGCAAATTGGAAAGGGGTGGTCTCTAGAAGCATTCTAGAAGCAGTTTCATGGTCCTCTGCACATACATTTACAAGACATTACAAACTAGATTATTTTTCTAGCTCTAGGATTGGCTTGATAGGACCATTCTCCATATCCTTCCTCCTCCCAGGTTATGTAAGTTTTGGTAGTCAACCCCATATAGCCTAAAGACTACAGCAGCAGTGGGAATGATGAACATAGTACAGCTGTTTAAGTTGCACTTGCCCATAATAACAGTAAATGTTGGAATTCCTCACTGCTGCAGTTGCTGTAAACAATCTCTATCTCCCTATTATTTTATATTGCTACTGTTGGGAAATAGTTTAGTGGTTATTTCTTGTTCGTTTCATTCAGGATGAGTATACTGCAACTTAACTTTTAGGCAAGAAAGTCCTGAATATTTTCTACACTAACTGCTGATTTTCCCTCCTCAGGGATGACTAATCAACAGTCAGAGTGGAAGTGGTAGAGGGAGCTGGAGCTTCTGGAAGATGGTCAGTTGTTGAGTCTTGAGCAAGACACAACTTATATAGCTAAAAGGCTACTGCAGCAGTGTGGAATTTGAACATCTACTGTTATGAGTGAGTGCAACATACACAGCTGTACTTTCTGTGTCATGGCATACCCTACAAAGAGCCATTGTTTTGTCTAGCAAATGTGTTCATATATTTTATATTTCAGGTTTATGCTAAGAAGCAGTAAGCCTGTATGAAAACAAGACAGATAATGTGATAATGTTAGTAGCAAGTAAAGAAAACATATTTCAAATGAAGATGGAATTACAAGTATATGCTAATCATATTAGTTGAGCTATGAAGGTACCCTAATTTCTGAGTCTTTGATTTTGATAATCATATCTAGCATTGCAGTTTGATATTTTTTTCCCTCAGGGACACTTGGCTGATCCATGCCATAAAATCATGTACCACAACATGCCATAAAATCATGTACCACAAGAGGAGAGTGTTACCACCTTAGTCCATTAGTTCACTTCCAGACACTTAGTGAATGTACTTAATACAAATCTAGAAAAAAATGAAAATCAGACACCTGAGTTAACAGCTAACATGTCCTTGCTTAACTAATAACTGACAACAACATCTGCTGGATGAGGTTAGTCCATGTAAGCACAGGGAAATAATGGAAGAGCATTTGAGACTCACCAAGGAGATTCCCTCATCGATAATATAATATAGAAAGACTGTATGTTTTATGTCTAACATTGGAAGACATCCTTAATAGGTCTGGGGAGCCTACTTCCTAAGCTAAACTTTTAGTCTATGAAATAAGTGTAGCTTGTATATCTGTATTGTGTTATTGTGAATTATCAATTTTTATCTATGAGTGGAGCTTTTTCCCTGGGCTTCTGGTGAAAAAGGGGTTTTCTGCCCAGTGGGACTTTCCTGGGCAACAAAAGTAAGTAAGTAAATAAATGAATAAATAAATAAATAAAACCAAATCAACCAGGGATCGAAAAAGACAGAGGAAAGCCACTAGATGAAATAGTTTGCTATCTGAGTCCTTAAATGTCAAGATACCAAAGGCAGCTTGTCTCCTGGAATCATAGGCCAGAGAGTAATGCCTGGTAAAGATGTGAACTGATGATCAAATGTCCACCGCACAGATGTCTGCATTGAAATAGTTTCTGATACAAGCAGTAGAAGTAGCCACACTGCTAATGAAGTGGCCTTTGATCACATTACTTTCTGACAGGTGGTGATCCTTCTGGTAATAAATGAAGGGGGGAGGGTTGTCATAATAATTAAGGTCTTCATCTCACATATATAAGATACAGAGCTTGATCCTGTTATTAGCTAAGCTTCTAATAGTCTGCAGACTGATTTCCTAGTATTTACTTATGAACCTCTGCATTTGGCAACTCTTGCTTGGCTACTGCCAGCTCTTACATCCATGGAGAAAAGGAGAGGGATAGATTCTTCCTAAACTATTGTTTCTGCTTCACTTAAAAATATAAGGGGTGGGAGGATGGTATAATGGTTAAGGTGTTAACCTTACAGACACAAGATGCAGGGTTTAATTCTTACATGGGGTAATTGGCTAGGATGAAAAAGGCACATGGACAGTTAGCCTAGTACTAATCTATGAACCTATAATATGCCAACCTCTGGTTTACCTATTAGCTAAAAAAAAATCAAAAATAATATTGGAAAGAAATGTGTATTGATCATGAGGAATAGCCTACCCTTCTGAAAAATCAGAGCTGATTCACCACAAGTAATGTTTTACAGATCCTTTGAGATGTGATGACCACCTAGCAAAGCATCTTCCAATATATAGATCTCAATGCATCCAAAATACCAGAGTTGAATAGGGAATGGGTAAGCTTGTTGATTATTAAATTAAGATCCAATGGAAGGGGAAGTTGTTCAAAGATCAGCTGAGATGCAAACTCCTTTAAGGATTTGACCAATAAAGAGAAGATAGGCCACAGTCATGCCTTGTACAAACTCACAGTGATATAAAATAGCTGAAACTTGCACTTTGATTATGGAATGACTGAGGTACAGGTACACAAGACAAGTCAGTGTCACCTGGAGCTGACTGACTGATTTGATAATCGGTACTCTGCTCCAATGAACCCACGGTCGCCTCACAGTAAGACGCTGTCCGGTTCGATTCTCAGCTAGAGCATCTTCTGCGTGGAGGCATGCATGAATGGGCGTACCTTCGTTGAAGGTTGTGCGTCAGAGCTGGTAACTCGGCACGTAAAAATCAACTACCAATCATTAGCGGACCGGTGTTCTGCTGTGGCGATCCCTAACCGGGAAAAGCCGAAAGACACAAACAAAAACTCTGCTCCAATGAAGAACCATTCCTACTAGTACAGTAATCTGCAAGCTGTAAGGCTTCCTGGGAGGTTGAAATTACTTCTGGCATCAACGATAGAAGGACTGGTAAGATCAGTAAATATTCAGCAACAGCTAGGCCTTGAATAGGCACTCTCTCTCACCCAAAGACAGGGGATTCACTAATTAGAAATGGGATAATTTTCTGTATCACGAGACATAAACACCTGAAAACACATGCTTCTGTCACCATAAGAATTCATTTCAATATTTTCTGTTTATTTATTTTTTGATGAAGTGGGAATCAAAGGGATTGATTGGAAAGCATACTTGAATCTCCTTTGCCATTGGAATAAAGACTGCAGCTGAACTCCAGCTATTACCCGGAAGCACTGAGTAGGGGAGGGAGGAACTGCATTATCCCAGGCAATGAATAGGCCAGTCTCTGGAGTGCCCCACAACTGGAAGATCTGGAGCAAATACAGGTTCTTAATCCACATCTCCATGAGAAGACTGGAAAAATGGTTCTGGGAGTCAGCCAGATCATTCCCTTCAGATGGGATGTCAAGTGCTGAGACAGTGGTGTTTAAATTTATTACCCACTACCAGCTCTGCTTTGCCTGTCTGCACAGGAGGTACACTTGCATGCCCCATTGCTTCTTTTGGTATTACTTGAAAGGTTGGTTGTCTACCACATCAGGAGGGGCCCCAGAATACACAGCAAATACTACTTATTTGGACCCCATTCCAGGGGAGACCACTCCTTGAAACATGGAGGAGCAGAGATCCCTACCAATAACAAATATAATTCATCAAAGTATGTAACAGGTTTGTCTACTGGAATGGAATATATCCTCTGAAGCTGGTGGTGATTGTCTACCACTTCATGCAAACCAGTGAGTGAAGACAGAAGGCAGACAAGGGCACAAAGGAAGTTTCACACAGCAAGGAGTCTGGCAACAGACTACAGCAACACGACTGAATAAGTTTAAGTTCAGTTCTTTTTCATAGAGGACATCAGACAGCTGCAGCAAGCATACAGACCTAGGTGCTCACATGTTCTCAGATCTAACCACCCCTGCTTTCTCTCCAGCTTGTTTCTATTCCATTGTTCTGTATTCAGCAGAGGCTGAGATGTATCTGCAGAATTGCAACTGGCAGACACAATCTGGCAACTTTACATGCCTGTAATCAAAGCTCAGTGAAGCAAGTACAACAGAACTAGATTTCTGATTCACTCCAAGGCTACTCCCTACTGGCTTTTAATGTGACAACACTACAAACACTGGCTCATTGCTAATGGCCTGTTGACTTCATTTTGACCATGAAGAGCTCCAGGAAGTTTTTCTCTCATTGGCTGTACAATCAAGGCAATGAAATAGAAGAAATTGAACTCATCTAAGGACAAATTAGGGCAATGGGGTAGTCACAGAAACCAAAGCTAAAATAAGCATGGCCTGTCAAATGGAAAGTAGTTGAAAGGTTTGTCTTTGATAGACTGATATTGCTCTGGCAGAGACCTGGGGTTGTGCATTGAATACTTTTGCCAAAACCTACGTGAACTTTCAGCCCCCAACATCCTCCTGGTAGCAAGGACAGGAATTTCTGCTTCCAATATCTGCAGGTGACTGAGCTGAATTACTGGTCCTTAATGTAATGCTTCATCTTGGTCTTCTTTTTCAGGCACAAGAAACAGTGTTCATGTGGGCCTTGGCACTTTATATGATGACTACGTGAACGCTTAGAATGTTTTACTGCTTTAAGCACCAAACCTCAGAGATTTTCCATAACATAAATCAGGGCTGAGATTTGAACTTTGTGAGCAGTAGTGGGGCTAGTAGTTCCTTCTGTGGCACATGAAATTAGAGCCTGTTCTGACATAGTACATGCATAATGCCATATATGACATAGTCTCAAACAGAAGGTTAGATGAAACCCAGTGAAAGTCTTCCCACTAAAGGTCCTCAGTTTTGGCTGCAAAGTTATGCATAATAGTAACAGGCCATAATATGAAGTCTGAGAAGAATTCGCTGTCATGACAATTAGGTACATTATGTTATTATATACATAGAACTACAAGAGCTAAGAATATGAGCACAGCTGAGCAGTAACAGAGAGTTAGAACATCTAATCATTAAAAATACAGTTTTAATTCAAACTAGTCTGTATTCCCACTGACTGCTACTGCCATATGTGAATGCATGAGGAAGCAAAAAGAGGTTAACCAGTAGATACAGATGTGACAAATGGAGATACTGCCAGCACAGCTATCTGGAATTTTGTAAATAATTATATGTCATTTGTGAATATAAATATGATTCATATAAGATGCTTGTGTTACAACTGCATTAGAACTGTATGTCATGTGTAGATCAAACTTATTTGTACAGACGTGTGTTGAAAAAGGTTTTTGCAAAATGCTTGAAATGTATCCATAGTGTGCCGTACTGGAATAGAACAGAACAGAAATGTATATGCATTATTGTAACCAGTTAAATGTATATATTTTAACAGTGGAAACTGGAACACAGGAGGTTAACTTAAGTCTAGCAAAACTTCAGAAAAATAGCTGAAAATAAATTACTTTTTGTCTAAGCAATAAAAGATGATATTTTTTCAGTTTCAATGCAGCAAGGAGATGCAACGTCTATGCTGAGAAGTTTTCTGTGTTGTCTTGGAAGTGTTTTATTGTTTTATGACTTCCAGCATTTGCCAAAGATCTGAGGAAAAGCCGTTGTCTATGTAGTTTTATAGGTAGATAATAAATGCTACCAGCTGCCATCAATGGCTGTTTTGGGCCTGGGGACTAGAAATCAGATGACAAGAAATTATGTAATTCTGCAAGCTAGCCCAGCAGGAATATTTCTTTTTTCCAACAACATCTTAATTAAAGTTTCACACATGACATAGGTAATCTTACATTTCTACAAATGAAAAACAAGCAACAAAACACCATTTTAGTTACAAACAGAATACATCACAGGCACCACTGAAACAACTGTAGTTGGAAACATTATACATCACTTATAATCTATACAGTCATTGCCAGTTAAGCATTATATGGCTCATTCAAATCCTGCCTCTTAAACTTTGTTCCCACTCTGCATATATTGTTCCCACAATTCCCATTTTTTTCTATATAGTTTGCTCCCTCCCTTTTTTAAAGATCCCAAATCCAGTTGTTTTATCTCTGTTACTATATTCACTACTTCTAGTAAAGTTGGTCTAGATTTTGATTTTGATTTTCTAGTAATTGCTTTTTTGGTAGCCACAATAATTAAGCTCAACAAAACTTTACTATGTCTAGGCAATTCAGATTCTACATCATAGCTCAAAAATCATCTCCCAAGTCAATCCAATCTGCTCACTCAGCATCTCCAAAATAGTGGTCTGCAGGGAATCCCTAAAGCCTGCCAGCTCATTACACTCCCAAAAAATATATTCCCAGCTACCTCTTTCTTGCCCATCATACCTCCAATTCTTGCTATCCACTTGAGGAAAAATTCTTTGGAGTCTACTTGGGTTACAAAAATACCTATGTAAACAATTCCAGGCAAAGATCCTAAATCTTTTAGACTTTGTTGCATATATGGGAGATATACATATAACCTCCCATTGTCTCTTTGTGACTTGCTTATCCAGTCTCTCTTCCCAATCTTTTCTAAACTCCTCTGATTGATTCTTATAATTATCATGCAATATTTTATATGCTTTACTAAGTATTCCTTTTTAACGGCAGCTTCTGTTCTAGATTCTATAAAAAATTCTACCAGTGCTGGTCTTTCATTCAGGATCTCCCTATTTCTTTCTCTTTGCCTATACTCTGATATCAATCCTTGATAGGGAAGGCAATCTCTAACCTGTAGTCCAAATAAATTCTTGGCTTCTTCCCATTCTCTTATCTTTCCCTTTCTAGTTATTTGCTCCCAATACCCTGGTTCCTTTGCTAGTTTTCTCCAATAAATTCCTGACCCCTCTTGCCTATTATCTGTATCCCTAACCACAGTCATCCCTATAAGCAAAATCTCTTTTCTCCATTCTCGTGCTGGTTTGGTTCTTAGAATATTCCCTGCTATTTTATGAATATAATACTCTGTATGATTTTTGTTGTTCTCCTTGAGTCTACATCCAAAATCCCAATCTCTCCTTATTTCTTGAGCTTCCTTCCTGCATCAGTATCATTCCTTTCCACTTTGAATTATACATTTCTGCTTGTGCTATGTAGAAGAGCCTTAACTGTGTTGCTCTAATATACCCCTTCCTCTGGTTGATAGAAATATGCCTGACCTGTGTATAAGACTAAAGGGACTAAAAACATTTTAATGGCTTGTATCTTAGTATCCATATCCATATAACAAAGCTTCTTGTTTCTCAATTTTTGAATTATCTTCTGTTCAGTCTTTTCCCATATATCCATAGCTGCCACAACAGAGTCATTTCTAATCCATACTCCTAAATACTTCATTTTATCATGTCCCCATAAATATGGATATTGTTGGACCAATTCGTGTGTGGGTACATAATTTACCGCTTTTGCCTTTGTTTTAGCTTCATTAATTTTGCATCCTGAAAAGATTTGAAACTGTCTTAAAATGTTCCTTTCTGGTTTTGTCATGTATAAAACAGTATCATCTGCAAACAGAGCCAGCTTTTCCTGACTACCATACCAATTATAGCCTTAAATTTCTGAATCCCTTATTTTCTTTGCTAGTGGTTCTAAATATAATGCAAACAACAAAGGGGAAAGTGGACAATCCTGCCTGGTTCCTCTACTCAAGCAGAAATTAACAAAGAGAACCCCACCCACCATAATTTGTGCCTCAGATCTCTCATATATTCTTCTAATCAACCTTATAATTGTATCAGGGGAAAGCAAATGCTTCCATTGCCCTGCTCATAAAGTCCCAGTCTACTCTGTTAAATGTTTTCTCTGCATCAAGACCCACTAATAAAAGTGGTATTTTCTTACAATCTGCTTCTCTCTGGATCATCAGTGTTCTGTTAAGATTGTCAAATGTTTGCCTCCCCTCCACAAAACCACAAGGATCCATAACTATCAATTTTGGTATCACTTTTGCATTCTTTTAGCCATTATAGACATAAACACTTTATAATCATGATTTAGTATTGAAATGGGCCTGTATGAAGCTGCATCTGATGGATCTTTACACTCTTTAGGTATTACCATTACCACCGCCTTCTTCCAGGATGCTGGTACTTCTCCTCTTAAAATACTGTTAAACAAAACCTTTCGGATCTTTATCAGTTTTTTCCCTCCTAACTTGCAAACTTCTACAGGAATACCATCTATTCCTAGGGACTTTCCTGTAGATTGGTTATACACAGCCATTTTTATCTCATCCCTTCCTGTCCTAACTGTTAGTAATTGAGCCTCATCCATGTCTAACCTGGGCATTTTTAATTCTTTCATAAACATTTCCAGCTGTACCTTTTCTTGATTTCCATATTTCTATGCTGTATACAAATTTTCATAAAATTTCTGAAATATTTCTAATGCTTCTACAGTGTCTCTTGTTATCTTCCATGTTATAGGCTCCCTAAGCTTGGTGACAGCCCTTTCCACTTTCTGTTGCCTGAGTTGTTGTGCTAAAAGTTTTTGTACTCTAGAGTTATTATCAAAAAAACAGTTGCTTAACAGCAATCTTTCTAAACAACTACATATTGTTGAAGTAATCCCTTATTTTCTGTTTAGCATTCTGCAGTTGCTCCTTTTCTTGTTCTGAGAGATTCTCCGTATTTTGCAATACTTTAACATTTGTCAATCTTTCTAAATAATTCTTGTTATTGTTTAACCATATCTCCCCTTCTTTTATTTCCACCCTAGTTTTAAACTCCACATTAATTTTATCCCACTCACTAGCTATGCTTTCAGAAGAAAATTCTATCTACTCCAGTAGCTCCTGAATTAATTCCAAAACCCATTCCTTGAATTCCTTTCTTTTCAACTGATAAGTGGGAAAGCGCCAGTATCTCCTTTTTAATTCATTACCTTTTTTATTTTAGTTATTATTGGCCCATGATCTGAAATAGTTATTGGGTGTGTTTCAAGACCTTCAATTAAATGCACATGTTCCTGTGAGATATAAAATCTGTCTAGCCTAACCCAGTTTTTGTATCTCGGTGAGCAATATGCAAATTCACTCCAAACTCCTAGTACTGAATTCACATCTTCCATGCCAAACATTTTCACAAATTTCTTCAAAAATCTACCCTTCTTTGTTATATTTCCCTTCTAAGCCCCCCAGACACATCTTCACTGTTGCAAATCAAATTCCAGTCTCCACCAATAAGTAATATTCCTTGCTGAAAGCTGATTATTTCTTCCAGAATTTGTTAAGCTCAATTATAGCAGTTTTAGGGGGGATACAAATGCATGACAGTGTAATCCTCCTTCCTAGCCAGTAGCCCCTTAGTACTATGTATCTTCCATTATTATCTTTTTTCCCTCTTCTATCACTATTGGCGCTCATCTTGCAATTAGTATAAGTGCTCCTCTTTTCCTTTGCCCCAGATATTCCCCTGAATAACCATCCTGAAAACCTTTCTTTATCAAATTCACATGTTCAGTTCTTTCCAGGTGTGTCTCCTGTAGCATAGCTATTTGCACTTAACATTTTTTAATATAATTCAATACTCTTTCTTTTTTATATTCATCTGTAAGACCATTCAGATTGAAAGACATTAAAGAAAGCATACTTTTCTTATATAGTTATTATTACCACCTTTTATGTATAACTGCTTGTTATGTGCCTATGCCACATTTTACATAACTTTTTGTTTGTTTGAAAGCCCTCAGACAGAACAAACAACCCCCAAACCCTCCTAAAACCTATTAACTTAATAATAACACACAAAACTATGTACATCTTGAGATATTAAAGTTTTGCTTCCTAATAAGAACATAAGTTCTAAATTGATTACACAGACAGGCTAAAGTTAACCAAAAAGAAAGGTTAATCATGCAATGACGCATGGTGCAACCTGTGTTACTAGTAAGTGCTATTTGATTTTGTATGTCTTTATAGCTTTCCCAGTTGAGAAAACACTTGAATGTTTTCAGTAAGCACCTTCTTCAAGTCATTTCTCTTTATCAAATTGTCTTCTAGTGACATGCAAACCAGACACCAGACTGCTAAGGGTACCTTGTTTATCACAAAAAGCCTTACAATATTCTATATTCTTTTTCATTTACATGCTTTGTAATAAACTTGTTACTGGATAACACCTAGGGTTTTAACTTAGTCACAAGCATGGGAAAAAACACACTGATTTTTCTTTTGTCACACTCTCTTAACCAGACCCTTCCTCTTCCCCCTATCTTCTCCACCCACTCCTTTTTCTTTATTTTTTTATTGCAGTGCCTATATTTCTTAAAACTGAACAAGGAAAAAGAGAGAAGGGTGAAAAAGAAAAAAACACCTTTTTATATTAATATCCCCATGCATTTTAAACTGAGAAAACTTTACTTCATGTCTAATCGATTTTGTATTATCTTTAAAGATTTCACACCTGGGAAAACTCCTGATTGTTTTCAGAGAACATTATGTCCTAGTCAATTTGTCTGTTCTTTTTTTTCTTTTTCTCAGCCAATCCCCTTCTGCCAGACTGTCTCCAGTTTCTCTTTATCAGATTGTCTCCATGGAGACATGAAGACCAGCTGCAGAAATGCTACTTAGTATATTTACATGCAACTGCTAGAAAAAGCCTCATATTATTCAATATTCTTTTTCATTTACTTGCACTCTCTCATAAAACAAAGGTTGTTAATCAGTCATTTCTCGACACAAGAATGGAAATAAGCACATTAATTTGAACTTTGTCATGTCTTTTTAACCAGGCTCCCTTTGTTTTTTTGATCATTGCATTGCCTGTATTTCTCAAAACTGGACAAGAAGAAAAAGAGAAGAGGGGAGAAAAAGAAAAAACAACACCTGTTTACAATCCCATTATACTTAAAAATAGTATGCAAAGAAAAACATGCACCATAAATACAGTACTATTAAGTTAATTACAGTTAGTGTTCTCCCCTCTCTTCCCCTCCCCAAAGCATTTTTCTGAACATTAATGACATGAATTAGGGCACATAAGTTAGAGTCCCCCACACATCCAACACATTTTGAAAAAGTCCAATATTTCCAGATTTTCTTGTTCTGTCATATGTCACAAATATAATTATTGCACTGTAATCCCACATTAAGTTACTGATTTTATTACTGTTCTTCTCCATCACCCAAATCCTGTCTCTGCTTCATTTCCAACATACTCTCAATTCTTCTAGTCAACTATCATGCTCCCATTCTTCTCTACAATATTTTATGTTGAAATACTGGAAAATGTTTCACATGTATAGTCTCTCTGTGGTCTTTATTGCCAGAAGAAGAAGAAGAAGCAGAATCTCCTTCTGTTTTGCAGCTTAATTTTTGTTGGACAAACTTTTGTATTTCCTCCTTAGCATGCATTTCATAAAAAAATTATTTTGTCCCTCCAGAGGAAAAAATACCTTGAAGACAGCTGGATACAGCAGTTTGAATCTCACACCTGTGTCTCGAAATTTCCTGAATAGTGGAACGAATTTGCTTCTTTTTTTGCCTGGTGTACAATGAGTGATCATTCTCCACAAACAATCTGCTATCTCCCACTTTTAGTATTTTGTCCTTCTTCCACAGTTTTGTTAGAATCACCTCCTTCTGCTGGTAGGATTGCATCCTTACTATTATAGGTACAGATTGCTTTCTTATGGCTAGGTTTGGAGCATACATATGATGTGCCCGTTCAACTAACAGTTCCTGCTGTGGAATACCAGTCCAGTTGTTTATTTGTGCTTTCATAAAATTAATGCAGTCTGTTCCTTCCAGCTCCTCAGGTATAGCTGAAAATCTCAGGCTTTCCATACATACTCTGTTCTCTAATTCTATTATGTTTTAAAACATCTCTTTCTGAGCTGTCTCATATTCAGCCAGGCTTTTCTTCATTTCATCCTCTGATTTTTTGCAGCTTTATCATCTCATCTGAATATCTATTTAAAGCTTCTTCCATTTGTTCTAACCTTTTGTTGTTTGTGCTGATATACTCTACCAGTGTTTTGTTTATTTTAACCAGGTCTGTATACAGTTGTCTTATATCTTCCTGTAGGTTATTGGACGTCATGTCTGAAGGTTGCATTACGTTTTGCTGAACAGCTGCAGAACTCTCCTTTTCCAGTGTTCCTTCCTCACTTTTTGTAGCTGCATTTTTCCAGGTCATCTGTGTTTCTTTATTCCTGACATCCAGGCAGTATACTTAATAGCCAATTGCTGAAATTTACCCATAAACACAAGTCTACTGGCCTTCTCTGCTGACTTTCTGTTTTTACACTGGAGAGCTGTAAACAAGCTGTTACTCATTGTGCAGCCATCTTGAAAGTCAGCCCAGCAGTAATATTTGAGATATCAATTTGTCTGAGAGAGACACAGCATTCTGTATTCTGTCTTTGACCTGATAACAACAACTAGAGAAAATCCATTCACCACATTTGCCTTGCTCTGCAAGTAAGGTTTTAGGGAATAGTAACTCTCTTTGATTTAGTCATGAATATAACAAAATTTAGTTTATATATTTTTCTTCATTTCTTTGAGACTGTCTTGCAATGTTGTTTTAAATATTTCCCATGATTTTGAAGATGTCACTGTAAACACGTATTTAGTATTGTCTTGTTCTTTTATTATTTATTATTAAATATATCTAAACATTTCATTGTGGCTGATCTGACTAGATGGGTCTCCTTCTAATGACCAAAACGCCGATTCGCCGACAGTGAAATCACCGACACGAAACGACCGACAACGCAGTTGACCGACATTTCGATCCGACAGACGGAGGAGACAAACAAGAAAAGTATCACGATAGTGAGGATTTAGAGTAGGGAGAGGGACAGGTAAGTGTAAGATATACTCAGGGATGTAGGTGTGTGTGTGGTGATGATGTGTGTGTGTCGAGGGTCGGGGTTCGGGGGAGAGGAGTGTAATGAGTTAGGGTTAGGAGTGCAGGTAGGAGGTGTCGTCACAGTGAGGCTTCGTTGGAGTGGTTTTGGTTTAAGTTGAGTTAGGGTTAGGGTGCATGTAGGGAGGTGTGTCACGTGTAATGTGTAGGTGTCGGTGTGTATGGTGTTCGTGTTTAGGGGCGTTCGGGTTTTGTGTGTTATCGGTTTTTAAGTAAGTACCGACTAGATATATTTAAGTTCTGAGAGTACTTGTGTATTTATTTGGTGACACTGTGAGCACTACTAATAGCCTTGCTCATGGTCAAACTACCATTTGTATTAATAGTAATATTACACAGTAAGATTGGGCACCCTTTTTTAAGGGCCTTAAAGTAGCTGATAAGGAGCTAGCTGGTGGCAGTGATAGCTTTCTTATAGTCTGGGCAAAAGGGGACATAGCTAGTAAACCTGTGCCAGCCTTTCCCAGGTGTGTGTGTGTGTGTGTGTGTGTGTGTGTGTGTGTGTGTGTGTGTGTGTGTGTGTGTGTGTGTGTGTGTGTGTGTGTGTGTGTGTGTGTGTGTGTGTTTGTGTGTGTGTGTGTGTGTGTGTGTGTGTGTGTGTGTGTATAAATCAAACCTCAAACAGTGTGCATGTCAGCTACTTGGGCAGGGGCATGAAGGACTGGTTGGACAGAGAGGGTGCTGGAGGTGTTGGCTTGGCCACTCAGCTGAGATCTCAACTCTATAGCTGTGCCAGTGGGGAGTCTTACTGAGGATCTGGAGAAAGAGGGAGGTCATTGTACATGCCGTGTGAACGACCCTGAGATGTACCTCCCTGACTATCCATTCCCCAAAGGCAGCAGGCGGGTCTCTGGTGGCCACCATACAGAGAGGCCATAGAGAAACGGATAATTGGGCCAAGAGCCATGGCCCTTAAGCTGAACCAAAAATGGGATGTATCTTACCCGACACCTGCAGCAGTTGAAAGAACCAAAAGTTCTGTGCCTGACGCACAAGGCCATGTTCAATCCGAATTAATGGACACATGCCATCTCAGAAAAATCCAAATCAAAGAGCCCCAAGAGAGGAGGCGTCAACACCTCAACCACACAGAAATATGTGCTGGAGGGACTGATTCATAAACCAGAGGCTCACACTCTGGATCTGGAACAAATCCATGTTAGGCAGGCCCCTCACCTCAAAAGAAACCTCAAAGTGGGATGGAGATGGCGGAGATCGTAGGGGATGGGGGGTCATCTCTTTTACTAGAGGGACACAGGCACAACAAACTAAACCCTAAGACATGTAAACTGACAAACTAAAGGTGTTGGTAGCTCACTCACAGTGGTGGCATCCCATAAATGATTTAGGCAGCCTGCCCTATAACAACCTATGAACCTATTAACCTAAACCAAAAGAAGGTGTTTGTACTCTCAAGCAGCCACACAGTGAACATTCACAGTTTCATATCACTGTAGTTTTATTTATTTTTTGTTAGCTTATTTAGTCAGGGAGATCAGGCATGGATGTCAGTTGAGAATTATGGCAAGCTGACAAGGAGCCAGTTGGTCAAGATGTGCTAAGCCAAAGGACTGGTGCATGGCAATCTGACTAAATCAAAAATTATTGTAGCCTTAGTCACAGCTGCATCACAGACCAGCAACCAGGATGACACCAGACTGGCCTTGGGGAAGTACAACTCTCAGAAAATGGACAGTTCAACATTTCCACAGAGGACTTAAAAATCCATCTGGAGTTAAAGAGACTTGAACTGGAGGCCAAATAGTTGGAAATAGGATCAGTCGAGAGACTGTGGTGTTTAGATGCTGAAGAAAATGAAGAACTGAGGCACTTGCAGGCTGAAGAAAATAAGAGGCTGAGGGACCATGAAAAGGAAATTACTCTTCACTAGGGTCATGGAGGTAATGGGGAAGGGAATAGCTGAACCCCAGAAGCAGCAAAGGTCAGTAAATTTCTTCCACAATTTACAGACGGTGATAATTTTGATAGTTTTATTCATATGTTTGAAAGGGGTACGTAAACAGTATAATGTTGACCAAGGGCTCTGGGTACAGTTCCTGACCCGCTTACTCCATGGTAAAGCTGTAACCACTGTTTCTAAATTGTCTGATACTGATTGTTAAATTATAATACTGTTAAAATTGTTTATTAGAGTGTTTTACGTTAACACCTGAAGCTTATCGGAAAACGTTTCCTGAACGTAGGTGCAAGGCAGATGAAGTGTGTGTAAATATATTGCTGAACTAAGTTCTTATTTTCATAGGTGGGTGAGTGGATGTCAAGTCACCACTTTTGAAGGTCTGGCAGACATTTTGGTGAGAGAACAAGCCCTTACCACTTTGCTCGAGGACATGAGAATCTGGTTAGCAGATCGAGAATGTAATACAGCAGATGAGTTGGGGAAAAATTGATGCTTATACCTAGCAAGCAGGGCATCACTGCATAAGAAAGGGATACCCAATGCTGCACATGGGTCTAAGTGAACACATGGTGGGCAGCCTAAACTGCCCCAACAGAGTCCACCAGTAGCAGGGGAAGCCACTAGTTCAGGTACATGGCCAGGATCAAGGGTTAAATGTTTTAACTGTAACCAGTTGGTTCATGTAGTATATAGATGGCTATGGAGACAAGGTGGAGAACAAAAGGTGGGAGAGCCAGTAAGTGGGAATGACAGAATGCCAACAGTAAGTTATCTGGAGACATTAACAGTACCAAACTACAACAACAGGTATCAGTTGCCTGTTTTCCTGTCTTAGTAGATGGAAGACAGGCCACTGCTAAGAGAGACACAGCCTCTGACCTAACCATTGTGAAGCTTGCAATGGCTAAATAGGAGCACTACTTGCTTGGGCAATCTACTCTAGTCAGAGTTTTAGGAGGGACCACATTCCAAATACCCTTGGCTAGGGTTCACCTTGACTGGAAGGATGGAAAAGGAAGCAAGCAAGTAGGTGTGTTTGTGGATATCCCTGCAGATGTCCTGATAGGGAATGATTTTGATAATGCAGTACTTTGTGAACATACAGTTACATGCAGTCAGGCTTGGAGATAGGCATGTGTGTCTGGTATCTGTGGGCGACCCAGACAGACTGCACACTTGAAGCCAGGACTGGTGTGGTGGCAACTTCAGGGAGGGAGATACCCTGTAGCAATGAGACTGAAGGTGAGCCACAGCTGCTTGTTGGTACTGATGTTCCCTTGGATAGAGTGACTGCAAGCACAGAAGTGAGTAGTAGTACCCAGGCTGTCAGTGAGAAACTGCTGTTAGAGGATACCAGTCTTCTTGTGGAAGGGAAGCTAGGAATGGTTACAAAGAGAGAGTTGAGACAGGCTCAGCTCTCAGACCCTACATTACAAGGCCTGAGGGAGGTGAGGTTGCTAGTGAGGTACCTGATTCTCAAGAAAAGTGGGAATCTGTATACTGGGACAAAGGGTTACTGTATAGAGAGTGGACTCCTGAGGGAGGAATTGTGGGTGAGAAAATACAGCAGTTGGTAGTGGCCAGAGCTTACCATCTAGCACTTCTAGCCATAGTCCATGCCATTCCCTTTACAGGTCATATGGGCATAAAACATACAAAGAGATGTATTATGCAGAACCTTTATTGGCATGGAATTTCCAGGGATGCAACAGGGTACTGCAGGACTTGTGAGTAGTGTCAAAAAGTAGGCAAGGCAGGAGACAAGATCAAAGCTACTTTGATGTCTTTGCCTGTGATTGAGGAGACATTTCAGAGGTTAGCTATGGATATTGTGGGACCTCTGAGTACTCCAAGCTTAAAAGGGGAGAAGTATATCCTAGTGGTAGTAGATTATGCTACCAGATACCTTGAGGCAGTGGCTCTGTCCTTCATTGAGGCCAAAATGGTGGCAAATGCTTTGATAGAGATTTTCAGCAGGGTAGGATTCCCAAAAGAAATACTGACTGACAAAGGTGCCAATTTCATGTCAGATCTGCTGGCTAGTCTGTGGCAGCACTGTGGAGTGAAGCACCTAAAGGCCACTCCCTACCATCCCCAGACTAATGATCTGGTGGAGAGGTTAAACTCTACACTAAAGACCATGCTACAGGCATTTGCAGACAAGTTTAAGAGGGAGTGGGACAAATATTTGCCCCATCTGTTGTTTGCTTACAGAGAGATGCCCCAGGAATTCACAAGTATTTCATCCTTTGAGTTGCTGTATGGGCATATGGTGAGGGGACCTCTAGATTTGATTCATGATGAGTGAGAGGGTGAGTGTGAATCCCACAAGGTGTCTGCTGTGGCATATGTTCTAAACCTCAGGACAAGGCTCAGGGAACTCATGGGCTTGGCCCAGGAGAACCTGGCAGAAGCCCAACAGCAGAAAAGGTCTGGTATGACAGGAATGCTTGAGCTAGAGAGTATGCTGTGGGGCAGCAGGTTATGTTTCCTATGCCTGTCAGACACAACAAGCTGCA
The DNA here is from genome assembly GCF_019279795.1 of Protopterus annectens. Lineage (NCBI taxonomy): Eukaryota > Metazoa > Chordata > Ceratodontiformes > Protopteridae > Protopterus > Protopterus annectens. The sequence continues at coordinate 1,381,450,990 of NC_056739.1, forward strand.
GCTTATTAGGAACCCTTCAAGGTGGTAAGGAAGGTCAGAGATATTAACTACATGGTGGAACTGCTAGGCAGGGGGCAGGGGCACAAATTGTACCATGTTAACATGATGAAACCTAACCATGACAGAGAGGCCCTTGTGCTGAGTATTTGTAGTGTATGGCAGTAGAAGTCTGAGGGGTATATATGGCTACAGGGAGCCAGCCAGCAAAATCCCAAGTTACTATGGTGGAGCCTAAGGTTGCAGGCATATGATAGGACAGTGCAGCACTGTACTGGGGTCAGCAATTCCAAGGCTGCTGGGATCTCAAGACGGGGCATGGGTAATTATTCCCAGATAGACTCATTCCTCTCAAGCAATGTTTCTCAAGGGTCATTTTAAAAACTAGCTTGAGTTTTCGAGGGGGAGAAGTGTGACAAAGGGAGATGCTGCCAGCACAACTATCTGGAATTTTGTAAATAATTATATGTCATTTGTGAATATCAACATGATTCATATAAGATGTTTGTGTTACAACTGTATTAAAACTGTATGTCATGTATATATCAAACTTGTTTGTACAGACATGTGTGTTGAAAAAGGTTTTTGCAAAGTGCTTGAAATATATCCACAGTGTGCCCTGCTGGAATAGAACATAAATTTACATGCACTATTGTAACTGTTTAAATGTATGTATTTTAACAATGGAAACTGGAACACAGGAGGTTAACTTCAGTCCAGCAAAACCTCAGAAAAATAGCTGAAATTAAATTACTTTATGGCTATGCAATAAAAGATGATTTTTTCAGTTTCAATGCAGCAAGGAGACAAAATGGCTCTGTTGAGAAGATTTCTGTATTGTCTTGGAAGTGTTTTATTGTTTAGTGACTTCCAACATTTACCAAAGATCTGAAGAAAAGCCCTTGTCTATGTATTTTTAAAGTTATATGCTAAATGCTACCAGCTGCCATCAATGGTTGTTTTGGGCCTTGGGACTAGAAGTCAGATGACAAGAAATGATGTCATTCTACAAGCTACCCCATCAGTAATGTTTGAGATATTAATTTGAGAACTCTCTGAGAGAGACACAGCATTCTGTATTCTGTCTTTGATGTGACAACAACTAGAGAAGATCCATTCACCGCATCTGCCTTGCTCTGTAAGTTTCTAGGGAATAGTAGCTCTCTCAGATATAGTCAGGAATATAGTAAAGCTTAGTTTAGATATATTACTTCATATATTCGAGACCGTCCTGCAGTGCTGTTTTAATTATTTTGAACTCTGATGTTACTGTACATATATATTTAGTATTGTCTTGTTCTTTTATTATTTATTATTAAATATATTTAAACATTTCATTGTGGCTGATCTGTCTAGAGATATTTAAGTTCTGAGAGTACCTGCATATTTATTTGGTGGCACTGTGGGCCATTGCTGATAGCCTTGCTCTTGGTCAAACTACCATTTCTATTAACAGTAACATTACACAGTAAGATTGGACACCCTTTGTTAAAGGCCTTAAAGTAGCTGATAAGGAGTTGGCTGGTGGCAGTGATAACTACCTTATAGTCTGGGCAGAAGGGAGCATAGCTAGTAAACCTGTGCCAGCCTTTCTGAGGTGTGTGTGTGTGTGTGTGTGTGTGTGTGTGTGTGTGTGTGTATAATTCAAACCTCAAAGAGTGTGTGTCTCAGCTACTTGGGCAGGGTCACAAAGCACTGGTTGGACAGAGAGGGTGCTGGATATGTTGGCTTGGCCACTCAGCTGAGATCTCAACTATATATTTGTGGTAGTGGGGGGTCTTATTTGGGATCTGGAGAAAGAGAGAGAAACCAGCCCCAGACTAACTGTGGTCTCTGTGTGCTCTTAAGAGAAATTGCACTTGATGCAGAGAGCTGCATTTGGTAATACTGTGTGTGTGCATCTTGTCATCCTGTCAGTGTATGTCCCCCACTGGTACCAGTACTGAGGATTGTGGCTCCTTGATTACTGGTTCAGTGGTGGGTGTCACAACAGAAAATGTGCACCGGGTGGATAAAATAATTGAAGAGATGTAGGGGTAAATGAAAGGGTGTTAAATTGCAGACTACTCAATTGACCATATACCACAAAATCATGACTTATGCTGTTGTAAATCTATAGACAATGGGGAGTGTGCGTAATAAGGAAGATGAGCTGAAAATCTATGTGATGTTAGTGTAACAGCTGCATATCAGAACAAAATGTTCACAGATATGTTAATAAATGCTTTGAACTGCTGGATGATAGAAGTCATAGCATCAGAAGCAGTAGAGGATTCAAGAATGCACTGGACATATAGCTGTCCCATTGGGGTATTGACAGTCTGTACAACTACTCTTCTGATGGAACAGGTTTGAGAGGTATGTTCAGAACTTTAGGGGAGCATGGGAAGAACAAGAAACCAATGGCCTGCCATTTCATCTCAAGGGGAGAACTTTAGCTACTTCTGCAGTTGTTTTGACTCCAAGCAGAGGTACCTGTAAAGAAAAGTCTGCGCATTACTTTTGATATATTGCTATAGAATGTGCATGCAGGAATCTTTAATGCAAAAACTGCTTTATGTCACTGCATAAGGGTGTGGCATAGTTATAGTGGTCAATGAGATAAATATTCAGAAGACTACCAGTTATGGGTGGTGGACTCTGGATGTCTTCCAAACAAGTGCTAGAAAGGTACCCCACAGGATGCAGGTGAATAAGTGATGGGGGTATAGAGAAGTATTGGAGGTACTAATTGATGGTAGCCTGAAATCGATGGGCATGGTATGGGAACCAAAAATATTCATATAAAAATCTCTGGGCTGATATGAAAGAATTTTAGTGAGATATAGTGGACAGTCTAGTATTGGTTATCAAAATTTCACACTTCTGCATTAAGATGAGAAGCAGACAGACCTAAGTGTTTTTATTTGCTTTTAGATATTGCTTTTCCTGCCATTCTGGAGCAGTAGGTACATTGTTTTAAGTAAGTTGCCAGTCTTTAAATAAATTGATTATTAGAGTAGACATATATACAATATTGACTTTTCAATGTCATATCTGAGAGAGGAGCTATTATTATTTTTGTTTTATTGAATGGCAATATTTCAATAGAAAAGTAGAAAACATCTTACAGCACTTCTGATTATTACCATGGAAACAGATAATGAAAATAATTGAACAAGTGGAAACCATTAACAAGTACTTGATATGAAAGACCCAAATGTTTCACTAAATTGAAAATTATCCATATTTCAGAAAACAGAGATCACGTAATTTCTACATATCATTTATTCACCAAGATCTTGGATAAAGAAATAAAAGATGGAAGCTGTGGGTGATGTAATATATGCAACTTCAGCAAAGCATTTAATGTTGTGTCAGGAAGGAATGCACTAAGAATATTGGTGTTTTATAGGAGCTATTTCTAACATATGAAAACTATAAAACAATGAGTAAGGCAATTAATTAATAAAACTGAGAGAACACTCAGAAGAAGGATATATGAGCACCTCTATGATGTTTCTAAGAAGAAGGAAAATAATGCTTTTTATAAACATCTTAGTTCATGCCCCAACATGCAACGTAAGTTTTTTATATTAGATCAAGTCTTGCAGGATAGTAGAGGGGGTGAGTGGGAGGCCCGATTGGAATATAAGGAATTATGGTGGCAGCTTAAATTAAATGCAACTAAACCCCCTGGTTTGAACGACAGTGTTAGCATCATGAGTGTTTTAAAACTGAGGAGGGCTAAGTTATGATGTTTATTTCTTGGTAGTTGTGTTTATTTGAACAACATGGACAACGTCTTGTTTTGAACAATTTTTTAACTACTGCTTATGTTGTACTTAATGGGCAGTAATTTTTAACCACAACTTTTGAATGTTTTTTTAGGCACATATGAATTTTTTATAATTTCTAACGTTATCTTAAGATATTACAAGTTTGGCGGGTCATGTTGATGTACTTGTTTTAATTTTGATAGCATTGAAAAGCAACTTTTTAAGTCTCTAACATAACCCGGTGGTTTGCTAGTTTTAATGGCTAATTAGCATATTTTATTAACTGGAGTTCTAGTCACATGATTTGGACTAGAAGCTATTTAAGCACTGAATTTTTAATGATGGTTCATCTTGATAAAGCCTGGTATGACTCCAGGTGAAAGCGCTTGATGTAATATTCTACTTTTTATTTTTTTGTTCTTTATTAAAGTCAATTTTGATTCAAGACACGTTGGACTGTTCCGTTCCTTTCAAGCCTTTGGATATTTCACTTTGTTCTTGGTTTGGATTTGCTTTGTTTTGAGTTTGTCAATTTATTTCTTGTGATTTAACATTGGTAAAGCCTTCAGCATGTACTAACTTAATGCAGTGATGCCCAGGCTATGAATATATACAGTTGCAGTTAATTTAGTGCAGAATATGTAAAAAGTTGTGTTACAGAATTGTACTTCAGAATGTTTGCAACCTCAAATAAGCCTATAGAAGGCAAGGGCTGTCATCCAGTGAGACCCCTTTCCTTATATCAGATGTAACTGAGCTGTTATCAGCAGTGCTGTTTTAGCAGTTTATGATTGATGAAAGAGTCCTCTATAAGTGGAAAGGAAAGAGAAACATATGGAATCAGTGACTCAACCAATGAAGATGAGAGAGAGCAGTGCCTACAGAGTACTAAGGTTAGTACTCAGGTAGATATTTGCTAGATGAATTACTACTCTACTAAGAGGATTAGTGCCAGCCATCACTAGTGCTTGTTTTCAGAAACAGGACAATCAGATGATGGGTTAGTTATGGTAGCATCTGTTGCATCTATGTCCCATAGCTGGACACTCTGTAGAAAGAGCCAGTGCTTTTGTATATGGAGAAAGCACTTCAGGTATATGACTTCAGAAATAGTGTATCTTTACTAAGACAGCAAATCATGTAGTTAGTAAAATACTACTGACAGACTCGATATGGGCAGGTGTGCCAGCAGTTTGTCTATGGTCATATAAATTTTGTGTAAAGCCACTTTTTTTGTATTTTTAGAATGTGGTAAGCTTACGTGCAGATGACACATGCTGGCCTTCATTTTTAATTATTTAGAGAAAACCACCACATTTTTAAGATTTACTGTGCATTCATCAGTAGATTTTATAGAATTTTTGGATATTTTATTAAAAGTGGATGAAGGGGGTAAAATAAACACTTTGTTATACCATAAGTCATGCTGTAAAAATGCTCTGTTGGAAAGGGGTCACATGCAACCTCACCATATTTTTAAGAATGTCATGGGTAATCAGCTTCTGAGAACTTCCCGACTTTGTAGTAAGGAAAGTAATGTTTTACTTCATATAAATGTAACTGAAAATAATTTGTTAGAATGCGGTTACAAAAGTAGGGAAGTTAGGGAAGCATCAAAAAGGGTTAAGTCCATGAGAGATGGGAAAGGTAGACCTTGGCATTCAAAGAACACTGGAGATTAAATTAATAAGGGACAGAGAAATATATGTAAGGTTAGGATACCCTTTACTTTTAGTACTGATTTTAAATATATAAAGACTATAATACAAAATAACTGGAAGATATTACTGTCTGATGACAGGATGAAAAATATAGTAGGTGATGTGCCAAACTTCAGCTACAAGACAAATCGTAACTTAAAGAGTCTGTTATGTTTTAGACCAGGACCTGGTGATAAGAATAACCTAGGTAAATTATATAGTGGCAAATCAGGTACATATCCATGTAAAAGATGTAAGGCATGCAGGTATACTAAGACTGATAATGGGATTGAGCATCCTGTTACTAAAAGGATATATAAGAACATCTAATAATTAATTATCTAACTATCTAACTAATATCTAACAACCTGGCTGGAGACTCTCTTTTTTCTAACACTGTTGGAAAAATCTGGAACCTACTGCCAAATGAACTAACATTACTTTCTTCCTTGCCTCTATTTAAACACAACCTCAAAAAACACCTAAATTCTCACTGGCTATGCCCCTGCAGCAACCCTGACTAATCTTCTTCCTCTCTTCTTCTTTTTCTAATTTCACCTCCTGTTACTTCTTATTTCTTCTACTCTTACTTCAACTACTTATACTCTAAATTGATTGTTACATGCTCACTCCTTGTTTGACTTACTAACTGTTGTTCCTAATTTGATATGCCTAAAGAGTAATTCCTACTCTATATTATTACTACTTCCTACAAGGCATACTTTTTAATTTTAAACATTATTTACTTGTAATTTTTATTTTTATTTTTATTTTAATCCCTTTGGATTATTTTCTAAGTTGTATAACTGCCGGAGCTTTTCTCCCCGGGCCTCTACTGAAAATGGAAATATATCCAGTTAGACTAGCCCGGTTAACAAATGTAAAATAAATAAAATAAATAAATAAATAAGTGTTCACACTATGTATGCTGTTCTACTAAAATGTGATTTATATAGCAACCTGTTCAGAATGCACTTCTTTTTATGTTGGTAAAACCAATAGAATATTAAAAGAACGTATTTTACAGCATATGGGTGATATACGGAGAAATGTGCAAAGAAGTGCAGTAACTCAACACATTAATGAATTTCCACAGCATGATTTTAAATTTATGGCTTTGGATATTTACACTCCTGCACCTAGAGGTGGTGATATAAAGAATGCCACAGAAGTTAAAGAAACCCACTAGATAGCTGGTTTGAGAGCTGATGTTCCAACAGGCTTAAATTGTTTTATACTTTTAAAACCTATTTTAAAGGCTAGAAAATGTTAATTGGTTAAAGGTTTTAATTAATGTAATTGGTTTTTCAAGTGTATTTATATGCAGACTGATTTTATATTTTATAGATCTGATGAAGGAGGCATCTCCGAAAGTGCTTATCTGTTTACTGCTTATTGTTTATTAAATATATGTGCTTTGCCGTGGTTGTCCCATTGTTGTTTCTCAAGTATTTTAACCTCTTAACACATGCAATGTTTCTTTTTTAATAATTATTATTCAATTTAATGTTACACAGGTTTCTCAAATTCTGCCTTCCCTGAAATGTCACTCCTCCTACTGAACATTATTCTGCATGTATTGTTCCCTCTGATTCCATTTATTTCTATGGAGTTTGCTCCTTCCCTTTTCTAAAGATCCTGCCTCCAATTCTGTTATCTCCTTTACAACATTTAGTTATTCTGTTCTGGCTGTTTAGATTTTGAGTTCCATTTTCTTACAGTGGATTTTTGGGTGGCAACAGCAGTAAGTTTAGTAGGGCCTTGCTCAAGGGAACCCACAGGAATTTTTGCAGGGGGGTGCAAACCCAGAGCCCCACCCACACAGCCCCCCCCCCCACAACCATTCCAGTGTCCCATTACTTGGATATTTCTCCCCATTTGTCATAAACACTGTTCAAATCTCTCAATGTGCATACTGTTTTATGCTTTACTTCTACAATGATTACAGATATTTGGATTTCATTTACAACTTTTATTTCAAATTTTATAGCACAAACACTGATAGACATTTACTAAACCTAAACAAAGCAATAGTCTTACAATGAAAACAGACTTGGCATTAAAACTTCTCTACCTTTGAAACTCACATTCACTGAAACAGCATTGAAACCCACATTCAAAGAAAATGCATCTGGCCAGTGGCAGGGTAAGTTTACCTTTGGGCTGTTTTCAAATCATACGCTCCTTGCACACATTTTTAGAACCATGCAAAAGTTCTTTGATTCACCTTCCTGACTGCGTTAATTATACTATATAATAATTGAATTATATCCCTTATATAATATAGCACCACTTGTTAAGAGTGTGTTTTAAATTTATAGTTCTGAACATTTTTCCTTTAAGCAATGAAACAAATCATATGAACCAATGATGACAACCTGCTCAATTCAGAACATTTCAACCATAAAGGGCCATTCAAATGTCTGTCATACAATCCACCAATATCAATTATTATGCACAATGTCTGCAGAAGTAAAAGTCATCTGATTACACATTAAAGAGATCTGAAACTAATGAAGAAGTTGTTGCTAGAAAACAGCTTTATATTATATTATATTATTTATATACCTCCTCATCACTAGGCCACTCCCCTATCTCTTTCTTTCCTACTTAGTCTAAATTACCTCTCCCTTTAATTACTCCATTACCTATCCTAACCATCCTCTGCACTGACTATTTCCCGTATCTACCTCCCATTCAACCTCCATTACTTTCCCTTTGCTTTTCTTTTTCTATACCCTGCTTAATCTCTTGAAATATCCCCATCTATTTTCCTACCTCACTTACACACACAAGCTACTCTCATCTGTGTGATCCTACACTTATACCTCACTAAACACTCCCCTTTTTTCTCTACCTATCACAAACCTCCTCATCACTAGGCCGCTCCCCTATCTCTTTCTTTCCTACTTAGTCTAAATTACCTCTCCCTTTAATTACTCCATTACCTATCCTAACCATCCTCTGCACTGACTACTTCCCGTATCTACCTCCCATTCAACCTCCATTACTTTCCCTTTGCTTTTCTTTTTCTATACCCTGCTTAATCTCTTGAAATATCCCCATCTATTTTCCTACCTCACTTACACACACAAGCTACTCTCATCTGATTCTACATACTGCCATGTCACCAACACACAATACTATTTTCACATACATCCTACTCTTAACTACCACAATAGCCTCTCTGACCATACCTTATTCACTGACCTTCTTTGAAAATCTTACTCTACTTGAACAAAACCATTATTTCCAACATACTTTACCTACTTCCTTTATGTACACCCTCAACCACAGCAACATAACCTGTACCTCTAACTATATACTACCAAAATATCACAGAACTACCCATGTGACTTACCTCACCACCAAAAAGAATTTTAATAATTCCCTCAAAACCCTCAAATTCCTACACTATCCCCAGTGTTATCTTCTCCTTGACGGGGACATTAATCCAAACCCTGGCCCCAATACTAACAATAGGAATAACCTTGATAATGTAACCTTACCTAAACCTTCTACATTAGCTAAAGCACCTAACTCCCTCCTGATTGCTCACCTTAATATTAGAAGTCTTAACAATAAAATTCCCCACCTGCATGCACTCCTGGACTTGCACTCATTTGATATTCTATGTCTTACAGAAACATGGCTAAAACCATCTACTCTAGACCAGGAAATTACCCCTCCAGGCTATAACATCTTTAGATGTGACCGCAAAACCAAAAAAGGCGGGGGTATAGCCATTATCTATAAATCTAATCTCCAAGTATCCCTCTTTAATGAGATTCCATCACTACACACCAAATCTGAAATACTGTCTACCAAACTCCAAATCAACAACACCAAATCTATCAACCTAATTTGCTTGTATCTTCCCCCTGGTAACAATACTAATACTCTTGAAAACTTTCTTAATCTCCTCTCTACCCAACTACCCCAGGAAACCATCGTACTGGGTGATTTCAACATAGACTGGCTAACCTGTAGTTCCCAGAACCCCACTTACCACATAAATCTTTATGGATTCTCCCAATTAATAACCACTCCTACTAGAATCCACAAACCTAACAGGAAAGAATCTACTCTTGACTGGATCCTTATTAATAACCACCCTAGCAATTATACTCCAGGAACCCTTCCCGACAATATTAGTGACCATATGCTTACTTACATTATTAGACAAAAATGTCATATCCCAACTACTCACAAACTCAAAACTTCCCCCTCAAAGAAATTCTTTAATCCTGATAGTTTCCTGAACGAACTGCAAGCATGTGACTGGTCTCCACTGATCCATCTTGAACTTGATGAGGCTATGACCTACTTCAACACTAACTTTCTTCAAATTCTAGACTACCACGCACCTTATCACTCCACTAGAATAAGATCCAAATCCGCCCCATGGCTAACAAAACAAACTAAGCAGAAGATGCTCCTCAGAAACAAAATATGGGCTAAATGGAGAGCTACCACATGTCCATTTGATCACCTCCTCTTTAAACAGCTAAGAAATGCCACCAAGAAAGATACTCTTAGAGACAAAAAAGACTACTACCTACACCTCCAACAAACTAATCAACAAACACCACAAAAGTTTTGGTCAGGGATAAACAAACTTCTTCAACCAGGACACTCAACTACTCCTGCTCCATTAGGTTTCAACCATAATAATTTCAACCAGATCCCTGATGCCTTTAATAAATACTTTACAGAAGCCATTCAAACCCTAGCCAATTCTGTACCCCCACCTACTGCTTCCCCACCACACACCACCAAGACAACATCTCCTACCTTTCATATGCAACCTATTCCTACATCTTTTATTCTTAAACTGCTTAAAAAACTTAAACCCTGCACCCCATCTGCAGACCGACTCCCATCTGAATACCTACAAATTGCTGCAAAAGCTATTCTTTACCCCATATCCATACTCATTAACAGAACTATCTCTGAAGGCAAAATCCCTACCATTTGGAAAGTATCTCACATTATCCCACTACACAAAGGTGGATCTTCTATAGAGCTTTCAAACTTTCGCCCTATTGCCTTACTCTCCCCATTAGCTAAAATAATGGAAAAATGTATTCATAAACAACTACTCAACCACCTTCTACAAAATAACCAACTAGCCAACTGCCAACATGGCTTTAGACCATTTCACAGCACACCAACTGCCCTTTTATCCTTCACTGACTCTATAAATAAAAATCGTAACAATAACTCCTTTTCCTCTGCACTATTTATTGACCTGTCAAAAGCCTTTGATATGGTTAACCATAACTTACTTCTAGACAAACTAAAATACCATTCTCTTGATCCACTAGCATTACAATGGTTTAGGTGTTATCTTCAAAACAGGCAGCAAGCAGTACTTTGGGATAACAATCTGTCTTCATTACTCCCAGTAAATATTGGAGTCCCACAAGGCTCCATCTTAGGTCCCCTTCTTTTCTCCTTATTTATTAACAACCTCCACATGGACATACCTCAAGCCACCTGCATTCAATATGCAGATGACTCAACCTTAATCTGTACTGCTAAGAACATAGCCACCCTCCAGTCCCTCACCCAAACTGCGTTCCAAAATGTTGAAAACTGGTTTATGAAACATTGCCTCCTCCTTAATCCCAAAAAAACAAAATTACTGCTTTTTACCCCAACTCAAAAATCTTCCACACCATTCTTCTCTATTACCTCTAACAATGCTACTAACATTACCCCAGATACTACCACCGCGGTAGTAGGGGTTACAATTGACAATCGTCTTAACTATGATCACCATATCAACGCCACCATAAAATCTGTTAACAAAAAACTTGGTACTCTCTATAGAATCAAACCCTTCCTTACCCCCATAGGCAGGAAAACTATTGCCCAGACCCACCTCATTTCTACTCTTTTCTATGCCTCTGCTATATATACTAACCTATCTAAGAATAACATTTCCAAACTTTCTACTTGTTATAATAGCATAGCTAGATTCATTACATGTACACCCTTTAAAACTCACCACTGTCTTAACCTCAAACAACTAGGATGGCTAGAATTGCAGAACCACATACTCTATCAGCAGTTACTTATCACTCAAAAGATCCTACATCACCCCAATAATACCCCTATCCTCACTAATCTGATTTCACCATACAAAAATCTAGCTACTCTACGTTCTGCTAATAAACTCCTGGTCTCCTTGATTAAATCTAATAATAAAGCTGGTGACTCACTTTTCACAAACACTTCAGGCAAAAACTGGAATCAGCTCCCTCCTGAACTATCTAACTTACCTTCTACTTCTCTATTCAAAAAAACATATTAAAGAACATCTTAAAACTCAGTGGATTTGTCCCTGTGCGAACCCAGACTAAAATCTATTTCCCCTCCTACTCATACCCTTTTCCCCACCCCTCTACCTTAGGCCTCTAACCTAGGCCTCCTAATCATGCTTCTTTTTTTCCATAGTAAGAGGAAAAATTATAAGGACTTTACTCTGTTGTGCTCATACCCACTTTGTGTTTAGTACAGCTGCCATTCTTTACCTAAAAATAAACTTTTAGCATAATGTCTATATTCTATAATTACATTACTATATATTTGCTTTTAACCAATGCTACCACTGTACTGTTTTTTTTCTTACATGGCCTAGTTATATATTGTTATATATTGTTAACTTGTGTTTTACTATTTATGCTTGGAGCTTTTCTCCCCGGGCCTCTACTGAAAATGGACTCAAATCCAGTTAGACTAGCCCGGTCAACAAATGTAAAATAAAATAAAATAAATAAATAATATTTCAGTGTTTCATCTACAAATTCATTTCCTGCTGCCCTTAAAGAATAAATTGCCTACGTTACATTAAAAACTTGGTAAGCTGGTATATTGCAATAGGGAATGGGTGTTGAGCTGAAAAACAGGTTCATAGTTACTAGGCATCTCATCCAAAGGAGGACATACTCAGGACTGCAGCACCCCACCCTCTTAAAATACAAATCTACATGCCATGGGAGTAGAACTTACAGCCCTCTACATCAAGATGCAAGTATGCTACCTGCTGTGCTACTAACACTGCTTTAAAATGATATATTACAATAGTGATGTCATTTTCTAAACAAAACAGTTGCACATTTTAAGCAGACTTAGCATGAACACTCACTATTCCTTAAAAATGTACGTGAAAATAAATTCCACCTGCTAACTCTAAATAGGGCATTTCACTCTCACACACACACACCTCAACCTCTTAGTGCAAGAAATCTGGACAAAGCCTAAAATAAATAGAGACAGATTATAAATATTGCTCTCATGAATGTAATAATTGTAGAATAACATGATTTGTGTTAGCATGCATTTTTCTAAAGGATATGACATTTAAAACTCAAATGTCTGTTATTATTTAGCAACTTCAGTCCTTTTTATTTATTTATTTGGCATTTGTTAACTGGGATAGTCCAGCTGTGCAAAATCCCTTTTTCAGTGGAGGCCCGGGGAGAAAAGCTCAGGAGGAATATGGGGCAAAAATCTGGACATTCTGCAAAAACCTGGTCAGCTGAGGGGTATGCTACCTCCCTCTTATATTAAATATATAACACACACACACACTCACACAGTACCTATCAATCTCTTAGCACAAGAAATCTGGACAAAGCCTGTTATAATGTTGGGGACAAAGGCCCAAAACTAGGGCCACATTTAGAAAGTTGCTAGAATAACAGGATTTGTGTTAGAATGCATTTTCTACAGGATATGAAGTCTGAAAATCAAATACATGTCATTATTTAGTAACTTTAATCCTTAGCTCATCCCAGTGATTTGTCAAAACAAAAACTGAATTTTTATGAGGAACAGACCAAAAATATAAAGCAAAAGTCTGGACATTCTGTGAAAATCTGTACAGTTGACAGGTATGACACACACATACATCCCCCGACCTCCTTAGAAAGTGCATAGAACAACAAAGTTTGCATTAGTATGCATTTTCTGAGGATATGAAGTCAAACTCAAATACCTGCCATTATTTTCTGACTTCAGTCTTCAATGATTTGCCAAAAAAACCCACAATCAATAATTAATATTAATAGCCTGTATACAGTGATGAATCCTAAACTAAGGAATTAGATACCATCTTTCTCCCAGGCCTTAACCATCTTAACTTTATTCTTCCCATACACAGTAAAACAAACACTTCAGCAGTCTCGGACAAAAAGGTCCAACACAAGGAAATTCTTCCCTCACAAAGGTTAGATATCAAATACTAGCAAACAAAGTAAAAATAATAAAATAAGACCTTCCAACAACAGACTGTATAAAAATTCTGACTTCAAGTACGCATGCAATTAGCATCAGTCTACTAACATGGGACACTTTTCTCAAGTCACTAGAAAAGTGTGATGACAAGAACTAACAGTTTCATTTATGTCAGAATTAAATCTGCAAAGGGAAAAATAAAAAATAAGGCAAGAGAGGGTGAGATTAAGCTTTAAATTCTTGAGACTTCATCACAGACTGACAGATCCTCCTTTATTTTAAATAAAAGTATTTAAAGTAAAACTACTAATGATCCATTACACAGTGAAAGGCTTTAGAATTTCAATCCAAGGATAAATGCAGCCCACATGCTCATCTACAACCAGTAAACTAAATTTTCATGGAATTTTATTCAAAAACTTTAGCAAAACAGGTTATTACCTAGAGTTACTCCCCTCCTAGAGGCTAACTTCTGTGTACAATTGACTGACCAATTAATAGGAATGGAGGGTGGTCTTGTGCCTGTAAAACCTGGACCAAATATGTCATCTTAAAGGTTCACCACTCAAACACTAATGACTATGAAAACATATGATTATGATGAAACACTTGGTAATAACTGTGTGCAACATTAATAAAAACTTTCTGCACCATCATTCATTCTGTTAACCATCATTCTTTCTGTTATGCACCACAGCATGTTTAGTGCATAAATTCCCATGCTATGGTACTTGAACTCAATATTTTATTAGTGCTGAAGTTTTCTTTTTAAACACCGATACCAACTAAAAAAAAGTAAGCTGAACTGGTATAACCTGGTAAAGGTAATGATGGGTCTTGTGGGGTTAAACTCTATGATACAAGAGTCAGTGCTTATTCACAGAAAAGGATGTTAAACAAATTACTGCACTACTGAAATTCACACCATGAAAAAAATGGCATTCATTTTAGCTTTAACTAGTTTTATTAGACAGACCTTTGGGTACTGCAGACTGGAACCTGCTGATTGTAATTTGCCTTTAAATGTTAACTGTTACAAACCATATACATGCTCCTCATACAACCAACATTGATATGTGAATACAGCTCTAAAGGAAGACATTCTTAGCCACATTTTTTCTCTCCCCTAAAGCCATGAACCTATAGTTGGTATAAAATGCAAATCTATGTACCTTATAGACTATAGTTTCACATCTTGCAAAAATGCTTTAAACATTCCTACCTGACTGAGCAGGTGACAGCACAAACTACACTTTAAAGATACACAGTGCACAAGCACTGTTGAAGATGGTACATTGTCACACACCTACCTCTCACTTCTACATTCGTCTGGCGCGTCCGCAGTCCAAACGTCCTCTGGAATTCAAATTCCCGGTAGGCGCATGAAAGATGAAGAAGTAAACCATCGGTCACACCGACACAGAAGACGAAAACAAGTCGCAAACACCTGTTGCGTCTGTGCGACTGGATGAGATGCAAAGGGCGTTCTTAAAGAGAAACGCCCTTTAAAAAAAAAGAAGTTTTTTTTTTTTTAATTAAAATAAAATTAATTTCTCAGCCAGCTGATTCCAGGCGGGTGCAAGTGCACCCCCTTGCACCTGCCTGTGGGCGCCCTTGGCCTTACTATGTCTTTGCAATTCAGTCCCATCTCAAAAGAATCATTTCCTTAGTTAAAGTAGTTTGGTCCCCCAACATTTCTAACAAAGTACCCTGTAGGGAATTTTTAAAATCTATCAGCTTATTGCATTGCCCAAGACATGTTCCCAAATTACCCATGTCTTTTCCATTGATTGATGTCTACCTATGGAATAATTCTCTGAAGTCTACTTGAGGTATGATAAACTTGCTGAAAATCAAATGATTCAGTTTGAAATAACATAATCCTATAACTTTAAAATTTACAAGGGGTATCTTAACATAAGAGAGTACTGGATAACATGGTTACTGCAGTTCTGAACAGAAAAAAATCCTCCTCTTGCCATTTTAAGAATTCAAAGGTCCGCAATTTTTGTTACTCAGAAATCTGAATGTAGCTTCCCATTGTAACATTCCTTACTGAAGATGCAGGCAGCAAGAGAGAGAGAAAAACAAACAAAAAAAAAAACTCTAACCTGTATATGGAATTCCTTACAAAGAAGAAAAAAAAAGTGGGGGGGGGGGGACTCAATACTGACGAGTGTTTGAATGCTTGAGTACAGATTCAGTTTCATGGGCATGATTTAGTTAAAAAAATTACTATTCTTATAAAACAATTACATTTCGTAGCACATTTTCATAGTTCTCTTCTGAAAAACAAAAACACTTGCTTTAGATCAGTACAGCTTCTTCATATATATATATATATATATATATATATATATATATATATATACAGTATCTCCAAGACTGATGTACCTTGTAGTAGACAGAATGCTCTGTGACACTGCGGTCTCAGAATTAATATACATTTCTCCATTTGTACCTATGCCCTCAGTGTTCCAAGTATCGCAGCTGAAATCTTCACATTTTCATCAGGCACCCATGCAGATTATGTTATGTGTTCAGATGCTTGGTTTGTAAAATTGCATTTATTTTTATACATATATTAATTCAGTATATCTAATTTACATGGCTTTCTTGACAGAAAAAAAAATAAGGCATCATGGTCCAGATTTAAAAACACTAGAAGTAGGCAGCATAGAAGCCATCTAAATGTTTGTTACAAAGGAATACTTTTATAACACATGAAATGACTGTCTATATATAGTTGGAATATAGCCTACCTGATATTACTTCTGCATCTGCCGTTGATTAGAACATACAGTAAATAGCATTTTAATCTAATAGTTTTTATTCCACTCTTACTTTACAGAACTCTATTGAATATACATTAAAAAGCTGGTTGGCTGCCTTTGAGGAAAGAAATTGCTTCCACATTTGTTATGCTCCTCTTGCAAACAGTTATTCCTGGATTCCTGCCCATCCTTGGCAAACACACTTAAAGTTATGAACTGTCAGTATACCCATCAGACTTGGATTAAATGGTATCTTCTAGACCTCACACTAACCTTTCCACTTGCAGAGAAAGCCCTCTTAGTTTTAGAATCAACTGTCTGGAGCCAGCTTTCAAAAAATATCAGAACTGCCTCAGACTTACGTTTCAGACAAATACTGATCCATTCCTTAAAATTTAGCACTACTTCTGATTTTTTTCTTAAAATTCTGCTCTGCTTACTGTAGCCACAAGCCGAATGGTGTATATAGAGTTAGTACAGAGTAGCCTTCCCCCCTCCATTTAAGTTATCCTATTTTATTTTGTTAATAATGAAAATATACACTATTGTTTAAAGTATTCATTCTCTAGTTTGTTTTATACTGTAACCTACTTCCATGCCTTGAGTTCTATTTGAAAAAAAGATCCTTAGGCATTGGCCCACTTACCCTGTTAACAAATTAATAAATACATAACCATATTTCTATATACATATATGCATGATGATTGGGTTCTTATGACTGTAAACACAGTTCTCAAAACTGTGGCAGTTCTGCAGTTATTAGAAAATATAAATTATATATTCCAAAATGTCTGGATGTTGGAGACTTCCCTTTTGTATGATGTAAAGCAATCTCAGGCTTTGCATATATAAGAAACAGTGGTGTGTGGGTGCTACTCCCCACAGGGGGGATTCAGTGTTTTTGATCCCTGCAAAAAAATATTTTTAATTTGTTTAATTAAATTTGACAGAAAATGACATAAAGACAGGTTTTATACCTTGCTTTTACTGGCACTGACTGTAATGATTTTTGACAAACACTTTGTGGACAGATAGCATTTGAACCTCATTTTCTTTGCTGTGATTGCAAGGAAAGCTTTTCTTAGTCTAACAGCAAAATTATTAACAATGAGAAGTTTATGCCATACATGACCATAACTTATTAAATGGGCAGTGCATGTGGCACAAACAGAATGTAGCTGCAGCACATAATTTAAACTTTGTTCATATTGTGTTTCCTATGTTTAAATAGATGCTTTTAGTAAAAAATGCATTCATGGAGAAAATTCAGTATTACTTGTTAAATGTTGTCTACAGTCCATAGAACAATGCAGTGTAATTTTCTGGATGAACGATCTTCAATAACCTCAACTTTTTTGTTCATGGATTTAATGGAAAATACTATATAGATGTAGCAATCCTTGGCGTCAGTTTTGTCATATACTGGTGAAACTGTAATAGTTTATAAATTTCTTATAATCCCTTAGCAGCCTAAAAGACAGTGTTTACAGAGTTACATTTTTATTGCATCAGCTGGAAGGTGTGGGCTTTTCTTATGATCTTTTGATAGAGTCTTTGGTAAGAAGTTACTCAGTTATATAACTTAGGACTGCTAAAGGCTTGTAAGAAAATGTTGAATGTTGTCAAAAACATAAGTACAAACTTCTGCCACCTTAAACAAAGCCATCTTCTGAATTTCATGGTGTGTAGTATTGCATAAAAAGTACCTTTTGGTCCGTTGTTTCCCAACATTGAAGAGTATGACTAATCGGCTGATTATACCCAAGTTGCTAATGTATTCAACAAGGCTTCAAGAAGTTCATTTTGACAATGCAAATCAGGAGATGATTTTTTTTGAATCCATTAAGGAATACTTTAACAAATAGTTATGAATATAGACCCTGTCTCAGTTTTTTTGTAATATATGGAGAGTTCTACCTGCATTAATGAACTAATAAAAAAGAAGAAAATTATTCAAAAGTGCCCAACATCTCTGAAACTTTAAATGCTGTCAGACACTTCATACCACTGCATAAATGGCAGCCAGAAGTAATCAGCACCTCTTATTACCAAACACCTTTAAACGCTGCTAGACATTTTGTTCTGACAGGCTTTTGTTTTTGGTGTTGTTTGTGTGGATTCCTGATACAGTGACTGCCATCTGTGTGCCATTACATGCACCTCTAACAGCAAGGGTCATATATATGAACCTCTTTTTAACAAGCTTGTTATAACTACATTTTTTATGTCTGAACTATAACATAGTCATAGTTTTCATGATTTCAGAGTGTAAACATTGTGCAGTAATATATAATAATACTTTCTGAGCAACTTTGCAGTTATAATGTATTGGCATATAAAGAGATGATTCAGGCTGTCAGTCACACAATGCTTTTCTTTTGTAGTTTTCAGTGATGATGTAAGCAGCGCAGAGCAGACATCTCTGGATATGTTGGAAATACATTTCCATACTTCTGATATTGATGACTCCAATACATATTCTTTGTCTTAGATGCAAACATTACCACGGAATTTAAGTCTGTATAACAAGGCAACAAAGTATTGTTTAAGCAGCTTAAACATCTTGTCTAAAAGTGTGAAATGACCATTGCTTTTTACGCAAAAAACAAATGTTATTTCACGCCCATACAAAACAAACAAAAAACAAACAAACAAAAACCAGTGTTTAAATATTGCTTCCAAATGCAGACGTCTAAATACAGTAAGCTCTGTTACAGTATAAATATTCATGGGAGGGCAGGGGACGGTATGTCACTCTGGGTTCCATCTCTAATAATGCTGGATTAACGTATGTAAGTAAGTGTAAATTAGTGATATAATTGCCAAACTGTTAGATTAAGAGTTTGGCAGAAAAACTAATACTATAGTTTCCTGCCAAACAGTTTGGTAATGACTTCACTAATTTACAATTACTTACCTATGCTACTCCAGTATTATTAGAGCTGGAACCCAGACTAAAATAACTGCTACTGCCCTCACAGGAATATTAATGCTGTAAACATGGTTTACTACATTTAGTCATGCACATTTGGAAGCAATATTTAAAACTTAATATTTTTTAAAGACTTCAAAATGCACTTTTCTTTTCACACAAAGAAATGTTCACAAGCATAAAGATGCATGTGAACACTGTTTTGTTTGAAAAGAAAAATACACTTTGTACCTTTAAACATGATCTTTAAATAGTTGGAAGAGAGGATATACTATTCTCAGCATACTGACGACATATTTCTGGTGATTTCATGCCTTGCCCTTGTAAAAAAGAGGCAACTATCAGGTAAATAATAAATAATATATCAGTACCATACCTCTCAACCTCCTAGAGCAAAAAATCTATATAAAGCCTAAAATGATGGGGGGAAAAATAGGGACACATTTTAAATATTGCACTTACAAACTTAGATAGTTGATAGAATAATTTTTTTTGCATTAGCATTTTTTTTCTGTGATTTGGAGTCTTAAAACTCAAATGTTTGTCATTATTTAATGACTTCTTGCCAGAATGTGTTTGATGGTATAGATTAGAGGAGGACAGGAACAAACCAAAAATATGAAAAAAATCTGGACATTTCAAAATAAAATCTGCACAGTTGAGAGGTATATCACTAGCATTTTCTTCTGAAGAAGGTGTTTTGCTTTGATTGCATGTAATTTTCTGCCTTTGTGAATACTGTTCAGAGAAGCTAATGGCAGTTGTTTTTGCTGTTTGCAGTTGCACCATTGTCATTTTCATGGTGAATGTTTTTTGTATACTTCACGGTCTATATAATTAATCTGCAAAATAATCATTGTCTCTATTTTCTCATGCGTAATTATCAGTGAAACAACTGCTCATTATGTCTGAAAAGTAGAGACGCTACCTACCCCATACGGCATGACATTAGTCAGTGTCTTATCATCATCGACATGTTGGCATTTGTAACCAATTAAACTCAAGGTTTTCTCTGAGCCTAAAGTATAAATATAATGTTATAACAAAGTGATAAAATGTTATGGGGTCTCATGATAGTTGCCTTTGGGTGTATAGAAAATATTTACCAGTCTGTATGTTTGTATATTAGATTGTAATTTACCTAATTGTGCTGCTCATACAAAAATATGGCCACAAAATATGCCGTTGAAAACTTTTGAGTGAATTATCACCTATTACTTAATTTGTGGTAAAGTGAGGTTATATGATACATCACTATCATTTGTTTAAAATAAGTAATGTTCTTTATTTGGAGTTACTGATCAAAAGTGTAACATTAACAAGTATTTTAATGCGCATTATGATGTACTTCCTTTTTGGGTTGTCAAGCTGTTTATCATTTTATATTATCATTGGCACACAATCCATTTACTGTTCTAGTTATGGACCTCCATAGGGGATATAAGGCATAAAGTATAAGGTTCTAAAATTTTCTTGTAACAAACGTTTATGTATGAGATGTTGCAGTTTATTTTCTCATCAGCAATTTATTTGGATTATCAGAACCAAATATGGTCAGTGGATGCTGGAAGTATATGACTACTTGTCCAAGAACAGTTTGGTTGAGTCATTTAGGATTAATTTATCTTGTGAACATGTTGCCTTCAGGATTTGGAAATGGGGTTTGATTTAATGTTAGGCTAGATAATATACCACTATGGTTAGGGCTAAGATTAAGAGTATGTTTATTTATTGACATTTGATTACTGGGAAAGTCCAACTGGGTAGGAGCCCAGTTTCAGAGGAGGCCCAGGGAGAAAAGCTCCAGTTTTAAGAATAATAATTATAATGTCTTCAAAAATAATACAAAAAACAACTACAGTTTAAATCATTATACCAAATTAGACATAATATGAAAACATTGGTTAAGAATAGATACAAGTTATATGTCAACGATTTAATATTTACAGAAATTTTAGCCAGATTATAGAGAAATTAAAGGTAAGTCAGTATAATATAAACAGTAATTGCAATATGAAGTATGAGAAAAGCAAGCTTATGGTATATTTAGAGAGAAAGCCAAAATAGAAAAATTGATAGACCTAAGGAATTGAATGAAGAAGGGAGTATAAGAACATGTAAGGTATAAATAAGTACTTGTTCACATTTAGGGATATAGTTTATCCTGGTGTTGAGCAAGAACACAGCCACCTTTTGGCTAGGAAGTCTTTCAGAATGGTTTTGCAGGATGGTAGGGAGGGTATTGACCTGATGGATACAGGTAAGGAGGTCCAGGCCTTAGCAACATGGTATGAGTACAGACAATGCTCAGCAGATTTGATAGGTTTGTGGACAGACAGGAGGTTTTTGGTCATTGGATCATAGTGACTGACTGGAAACCTATTTGTGTAGAATGTTGTTTAGTACTGGGCAAGCAGATGGATGCTGAATAATTTATAGGTGGTAGTAACCTGTGTATATGTCAGTTGATGAGGTAGTTCTAAACAATTTTGGCTTTTTAGTGTTATACAGTGGTGGGTTCTGAAAGGGATAGTTACTACAAATTTAGTAACCTTGTTATAGCATTGTTTGGGCTTTGATTTTTGTGATGCCTTAAGATTAGTAAGGATAGGAGCATCATGGGAACACCATAAAGAAGTGGGGGCAGGAGATACATAGTGCCAGGTGTAGTTTTAGTTGTGTTGATGAGAAAGGTTTTGGCTCTGTAAACCATCCCTAGTTTTGATAAGTTTTTCAGATCCAATTTTGTATTTGCAGGTTGAATTTAAGATCATCACCCATTATCATCCCTAATAATTTGCTAAGATAATTGACTTCAATGATTGTATTGTCAAGAGAGATGACATTAAATTTTGCTTTATTATGAGAGAGGGATTTGGGGAAAGTAGGTTTTTTTTAGGGTTGAATATGAGTTGTACATTATAAAATCATGTTTCAGTGGCTGTTAAAGTTTCCTGAGTAAATTTTGGAGGTGTGCTATGTTATAGAATGTTTAACTTTATGGTTCAGTTCAGGTTTAAGATTAAATTTTGGTTTGGGATTAGAGCTTGGAAAGGTTGTGCTTCTATATTTGCAACAAAAAATTATCATTTTGTTTCTTGTTAAACTTTTGTTGTGTGTTAGATTTATAGAAAGAAGATTTGTTGAATCACTTGAAAATGGGACTTAGTTTCAGAATATTTTTATTTGGGCTGCTTTAGATTTGGAATCATAGAATGCATAGTATTTTAATGGCTTACTGAATATCTGTAGTTTTGATGTTCACATTCACTATCTGCAAGGATAACAGATATATTGAAGAAGGTTTGGGTTAAACAGTTGTTTACAGTTAGTAAGATTTTCAGTCATAAAGTAATGATTTTGTATATATTTTGAATTTCACTAACTAGGACCAGGACCACATGGTTGGGCTTTTTATAATAGATGTTTCAGACTATCCTTGTATAAAAATATATTTTAGGTACAATGAAGTTAGATGACATCCTAAGTTACTTGTACAGAAATGTAGGTGGTTAGGTATTCTGTAGCAATTGTTGTTTATAAAATAAAAAGAGAGTTAAGAAAAAATGTATTTAGTCATACTGCTGGAGGGAGTGATTCTGATAAACAGAAAGTCACTAGTTTGCATATTAAACTGTAGTATCTGAAGATACTAGCACTAAAACTAATGGACTAGGTGTTATATGATCCTTCCTTCTGTTGGGGCTCATAGTAAGTGCTACATGATAGCAAATATGAACATATTAATCTGCAAATTGTTGATCTGTCAGAAGTTCAGAAGTATAATCTGAATTATGTAATTTGTGTTTTGTTAGAAAAATATTTATTAATGTATATGTTTAGTGCTTATTAGAAGCTAAAAGGGTTAACACATTTCATTCTATTTTAAATACAGCTTAATTCTGTATAAAATTATAAGATGCTTTTTCAAACTGCAGTATGCTTTCTGAAATTGCAAGATGCCCTCTGACCTAATATTTGCTAGGACAGCAAAATTCATGTTTATGCCTTTTGGAAATGTACTGAGAAGCAGGTGATTATCCTTATTATTAAATATGAACAATCAGCCCTGTTCGTGTTATGAGAACATGTACAGCTGCGGAAAAGAAGAGATACATCAAACAAAGACTGCTTGAAGAAATGAACTGTAATCTGTACTTGCTTTGTGCTCGAATTAGCCATAGTACCTTGAATGGTAACATTGCATAGTGAGAAGTTGTATCTGACCGGTGGTCATCAAGGCCACGTTGTTTTTCTTAGGAAGTTTTTTTTGTAAACTTGATATGCCAGCAGAAAATCATGGACAAACAGCTGCTGTGAAATAATATTGAAAGAACTTGTGATTTATTACGTCAACTTAGTAGGCAATACCTTGTAAGAAATGTATAAAAATAGTTTCACTTCCTGATTCTAGTTAGACAAACTCTGTATTAGCACGTTTTTGTCTCCTTGCTGCAAGATTAAAGTGCCTTAACCTAAACCTGCCATGTGTTGATCATTTTGAAGTTATTTTTCCTTTGAAATGTTTCTAAAATGAATATGCTCTAGACATTCTCCAAAGTCCATGGTCAAACAAACTGATTGGGAAGATCATAACTGGAAATAGAAATCAACCAGTTGTAACTTCACCAGGTGCAGAAAAAAACAATGCAATAGTGTAAAGTAAAATCTGAGCCTAATAATTAAGTGAAAATGGTGGACAAGGTAAGAGTACACTATAATGTTAAACTCATTAAGGAAGACTGATAAGAAGTACAGAAATAATGCTGCAGTTGAAATTCAAACCGTATCTACTATGTGTGACTATAAGTATGACAGACAAGCATTTCCAGTAGTCATTTTGTTTTCTAGAAGTTGTGGTATCAAAAATCATTTTGTAGAGATGTGCAATCAAAAAAGAGGAGTGTTCAAAATAGTGTGCTTGTTAATATCAAAAGACGAAAATGCACTATTTGTAGTTAATATTAAAGTGGAAAGAGCTGATGCTTTGAACTAT
Organism: Protopterus annectens; assembly: GCF_019279795.1. NCBI lineage: Eukaryota > Metazoa > Chordata > Ceratodontiformes > Protopteridae > Protopterus > Protopterus annectens. The sequence goes on from NC_056739.1 coordinate 1,381,475,391, forward strand.
TGTACAGAGATACTTTGTATAATTGACCAGAGAAGCCCCAGATGAAAATGTGAGCTACTGAAGTATTTATTTATTTGTTAATTAATTGATTGATTGGCATTTGTCTACCAGGAAAGTTAAACTGAGCAGTAACCTTTTTCGATGGAGGCTTGGGGAGAAAAGCTTCAATATACAGACATCATGGACATCATTTGCATTGTTTCAATTACAATCAGTTATATTCCATTTAAATTTAAAAAAATGCATAGAGTAATACTGTGTCACAGAATACCTTTAAAACATTATAACTTAAAATAAAGCAGTGCACACCATATTGGCATGTTTAGGACACTAAATAAAGCCACGAGGTGAAACATTATTGATGTGAATATAAACATAAAAACTATAAAATTACCTTCCAGGTGGTAGTAATGAGCAAGGATGTTAATTTTTTAATATTTCTGGGATTTGACCTGTGAGAATTGTGGCATACAGAAGTGTATTTCTGGTATGCACACATGAAGAAAATGTATACAGAAACAGCCACATAGTCCCAGGGGTATCATGAATATTGTTCAGAGCCATAGTTATGATATCTTGCATGACTATTTCAACTTATATTCAGGCTTGGAAAGCAGTGGAAAAGAATACCATATTCATATATGTTTAAAGGCTATACAAGTGATACATGTACATATGAAAGTATGAGCAACTCTCGTATGAGCAACTCTCAGGAGTAGACCTGAGTGAGATTGAAGTAAAAAGAAAGCTTATGTGTCATTATGGAAAAGAGTTAAATGAGTGGGTGAACAGTGTAGTCACTGCCACAAAGCAGGATGACTTTCAAGATCGGAATAACGTGATTAAAAGACAACATTATCCATTGTTCATGTTTAAGAAAGTGGCCTTAACTGTGACAAATGGTAATCTCTTTTGTTGTTAGATGCAAAACAGGTATTCTGGCAAATAAAGTTGTATGAAGAAAGCCCCAAGTTTTTATATGTAATGTTTTATTATTATTTGTGTGACTTCTGTTTGGCATCTCATCATCAGCAGAGGTATGCCAAAGAGTTGTACAAGCAACTGAGAGTTTAGAAAGTATTATGATCATAATGATGATTATGTATTAGTGAAGAGTCAAACACAAGAACATAACAACAGACTGATAGACCTGCTGAACAGTCTGAGTATCGCAGTGTTTAAAAAGAACAAGTGTAACAATAAGAGTGACAAGTGTGAAATGTATTGGTCAGATTTTAACATTCAAGTGAATGAAGCCAAATGTAAAAAAAATGTCATTGCGGTAGTATAAATACCAGTGTCAGAACACATGCAGGCATTTAGGAGATTTCTAAGAAGACTGCAGTATCTTGCAAAATGTGTACTGAGTGTGCCTAGTAGAACTATCTTTTTTAGAAATTTGCTGGGCATTTGTAGCCTGGAAAGGAGCTATGAAAAGGAATAAAGCTGTGAAATATTTAGGAAGCTAGTGAAAGAAGCCAGCTGCATGGTGCAGAAAGATAAAGCCCTGTGTTGTAGTCATCAGAGATTGACTAGTGGCTTAGGACTCCGTAGGAGCTAGCCAAGGATGATGAGAGTGAGTCACTGCTGTCAGTTCACCTATCCTGGGAGAGGCAGCTGTGGCTCACCATATGGGTCACATCTATCTGAAGTAGTAGGTGTTCACCTAGTGGAGTTAATAGCTGGATAAGCTTGTGGTACTATAGTGATTAAGAATGGAAACCAGTGCGTTGAGGTGCACTTCCTTTCACAGGGTAGGGATTGCAAGTTCAGAGGAGAAACTTGAGGGTGGGGGAAGCCACAGGTCTCTCACCCAGCCTGAGAAAAGCTGTCTGTCATTTGGCTGTAACAAATGGGCCATCTGGGTGAAGGAAGAGGAACAGTTGGGGAATTGTGATACCCGATTGTTATTTTTTTGCTGCATGTATCCTGTTTGGCACATTGGCCTAAGTCAAGGCTTAAAAGGTCCTCAGGTCAGTCCATTTACCTGGTTAACAAATGTTAAATAAATAAAGAGCCTATGGAGACACTCATGCATGCAGAAATCTAAAGGAATAGTTCCTCTTCTTTGAAGTATAGTGATCTCAGTGTTGGTATATGTAAGTTTTGTATGTGAGGGCAGTCTTCCATATCAGGAGGTGAAGGGATGTACCCTTACAAAAAAGTAGTTTAAAGGAGAAGCGCTATGTTTGGTATTTGCTCTTCTCCCATTTCTTCAGTCTTTTTTTTTGTGTTTTGAGGACTTGGCAATCTGAGTCTTGACATTTCAATAGAGAGATGGATAAAGAGTTATTTAGCTACTTCAGTTTCTTTGCTGATGGCCTGAAAACCAAAGTATTGTTAAAAAAGATAGAGAGGAATCAGCAGAAACAAACATGTTATTGAGAGACAATGTCAACATTATCTTACAGGTTTAAGGTATTACACAGTGAAGATTCTAGCTTTACCTAGGACTTTCTTGCAGTTTTTAGAGTGGTTTGTTTGTGTGACATTTTAACTCTTTGGTTTGGATGTTATTTGGGATATTTTGCAGGCATACTAAAGTTTATGGATATCAAGCTTAATTTTAAGCTCTGTGTTTCTAAAGTATTGCTAAACAATCCATTTATACTCTATATATTACCTCAAAAAAGGCTGAAAAATGCATGACTAAAGCTAGTGGGTTTGGCTTCATTGGCCTGAATGTACCAATAATAACTTAAAAAGTAAAAAGTCAAAAGTCATGGGCATTCATACGCCTTTTCCTTAAGGGGGCACTTGCATATATCTCATTTGCCTCCACTAAAGCAGGCTTAAGGTATTATACAGTGAAGGCTCTGGCTTGGCTGGGTCTTTCTTAAAGTTTTTACTTATTAAATAAATAAATAAATAAATACAATAATAGATAAGATCAGATTTCAAAAGATGTTGGAGGTTAACATCCAGAAACAGTAGTTATTAGTAAAGCAGATGAACCCAAAGCATTTGTAGTCAGTGGAGATGGAAAAAAACATTTTTTCCAAAATGTACCTGATGTTTAAGCCACATGAAAAAGTAATGCAACAGAACAGAGAACATAGAAGTGTAAGGAACTTATGTTAATAGAATTGCATAAAAAGAGTAACTTCCACAAAACTGTTTATTAGACTGAACAGCAACTCAAACTCAGCCAGAGAGAGACAGAGATTTCATAAAATATTATAACAAAGCCAAGTTGTTCACTCAAAGTGTCAGAGTACAGAAGAACTCCCAGACATGCAGATAGATATCTATACAATTTTCACAGTTTATTTAATAGAGTCCATAATAAATCCAAAGACCGTAGATGTGTTTTGAAATGTGCTGTCCTGTGCTTTGTGATTTACAGTAAGCCTGTAACATACTAGAATAAAAGTAATGCTAACTATTGTATAACAGATATCCATTAATGCATGACTACCTAATAAACTTATTTTTCCTCTGAAAAGGAGAACATTGTGTATAGCATTTTCAGAGACTGCCACTGAAGTTAACTGCATGCGTATCATGTCATTTTGCTTTTTCATTTGGGAGTCACAGTAAAGACCTCCCTGAGGTAAACACATTTACCCAGTCTCTGCCATTTGTCAACATCCCAATGAACGTTATTAAGTATTACAGCCTGATCATGGAGATACAATGCAGCTAAAATGAGCAGGCCTGTAAAATGTTAAACTTGTATGCCTGATTCAAGATACATATTTCTTGTCAGTTAAGATATCATGCAAGTAAACCTGGACATGCATTCAGACAATTATTGCTAGCATATTCCTTAAAAGGTACATTTCAAAAGGCAAGAATGGTGTATATAAACTGCCAGTTGTTAAAATAGATCAAAAAATCTTCATGAAGTTCTGAAGAGATAGACCTCACCACAATACTACACTAGTTGTATGGCATGCAACATTTCTGCAAGTTCTTAGATATTTTAACTTTCTACACAGGGCTCGTACGTGCTCAAGTTATTTTTTGTTCATATAAATAAGGAAATAAGAAAACAAGATAGTTATCTTATCAAAGCTGTTTCATCCTTGTGTGATTGCTTAGTGAATGATTTCTTTCAGTTATTGTAGATAATAATTATTTCTTTTCTATTACTCTGTACAGTTGAGTAAGTTACTGCATCAATGGATCCAGTGTTTTGAACTCCACCTCTCCTACCGTCAATGGCAAATATTTATTTGTCAGATGGCTTCTGACCAGTTCTTCTTTGATGCAGCAAACTGTGGGATTGCTGATCCTTTTCCTTGACATTCCTCCCTTTCTTCTGTAGTGGAGATTTGTTATGTGAACCTGATGTAGATCTCAGTCTTCTTTCTGTCACCTAGCAGCTACCCTTGAAGTTTAATCATTCTTGATGTACAGGTCTTCTTTGTCATCCATAAGCACGCATAGCAGTTTCAGTGTGTACTTATGCTGTCATCAGCATTGGAAAAATAAACCAATGGAGATTTATTTTTACATGCAGAACAGTTGGAAACATCAATGGCACTTGGAAAACATTCATCTCTGCATCTAGATATAAGAGAAACAGATGATTCCCCCTTAGATGCAATGCACTACTGAGATTTGGGGATAATTATTACAGGAGACTCACTGATTCTGGTATTAATACCAAGTTTCCTTATTATCCTAAGTACCTTCTCTCACGATTTGTAATCCATGCACATGGCACTCAGTTGCATTAGCACTGCATGGTACTGTATTTTAGGGTTAATCCTGCATTCATCAGTTATCTGAGCCACCAGGACTGATAATAATTTTTGTACCTCATAACTGATTTATTACACAGGGTCATCTCCAGTCATACTCTCTTTTTGCTAATAATCCTAAATTGTTTCACCTTACCCTGTATTCATTGTCTTCCAATTTACTGTCCAGCTACAGAGAAAAGGCCTGAACGTCCTGAAGCTCTGAAGAATGGTGGGCAGTAACCAATCATTGTATGGCTAGCTGTTATTTTTGTAACATTAATTGTTCTTCTGCAGTGCAAGTTTAGAATTTTCACTAGCTGTGGTTGCCTAATTACCTGTAAGTCAATTATCACAACTTGCATTATTGATGTGAGCAGTTCTATGCTGTAACTTTAACATCCTCTGTTGGGCCTACACCATGTTGGCCAACAAACATTGCTACTGCATGTGCATGTCAATCATCTTAGAATTTCAAGACGCAAATATGTAAGGTACAGTTGTGCAGAAAAACCCTTCAATTACACAGGTATTCTGTTTGCATATTTATTTGAACCAAAATAGAATGAGAAAGATAATATTTGTGAGGAATACTGCAGAAAAATGCAAGGTGAATCTGGTTGTGTGCCGAGCCCTTCCTGTGGATCGCTGTAGCTGTGTTTGTGCTGGTCTTGACCATCATCCGGCAGCTAGTAGCTGACTTAGAACTGGTGCGGACCAGGGGAATCTGTTTAATTAAAACAAGGCATCGTGAAGGCCCAAGACAGGTGTTGACGTGATGGGATTTCTGCCCAGTGCTCTGAATGTCAAAGTGAAGAAATTCAATGAAGCAAGGGTAAATGGAAAGAGTAACTATAACTCTCTTAAAGTAGCCAAATGCCTCGTCATCTAATTAGTGATGTGCATGAATAGATGAATGGAATTCTCACTGTCCCTGCTTACTATCTAGCAAAACCACAGCCAAGGGAATGGGCTTCACAGAATCAGCGGGTAAAGAAGACCCGGGGCTTGACTCTAGTCTGGCACTAGTCTACGCTGCAACTTTAAGATCTTCTGTTGGCCCTGCCATGTTTGTCAACATTGCCACTGCATATGCATATCAATCATCTCAGAAGTTAAACTAGTACTAATATATAAATGTGTCCCATAACTCCATTTTTGGGAGACGAGCATTCATCAGGTACATCCCAAGCAATGCATGCCCCTGTATGCATGCCCATCTCATCCCTACCCATGGCCAAGCATCTTAATTTTCATTACCATATCAAATCTATTGTCAAAAGTTACTTAATCAATTAAAGCTTTTCTATAAACTCTCATATCTGTTAAGTACTGAAATCCAACAAACACTAGCAGATTATGCATTTATTCAGTGATCAGAGTATGCATTACTCATTGATTTATTCAGTGATCGGAGTATGCATTACTCATTCATTTATTCAGTGATCGAAGTATGCATTACTCATTCATTTATTCAGTGATCAGAGTATGCATTACTCATTCATTTATTCAATGATTGGAGTATGCATTACTCATTCATTTATTCAGTGATCGGAGTATGCATTACTCATTCATTTATTCAATGATTGGAGTATGCATTACTTATTCATTTATTCAGTGAACAGAGTATGCATTACTCATTCATTTATTCAATGACTGGAGTATGCATTACTTATTCATTTATTCAGTGATCAGAGTATGCATTACTCATTCATTTATTCAGTGATCAGAGTATGCATTGCTCATTCATTTATTCAGTGATTGGAGTATGCATTACTCATTCATTTTTTCAATGACTGGAGTATGCATTACTCATTCATTTATTCAGTGATCAGAGTATGCATTACTCATTCATTTATTCAGTGATCGGAGTATGCATTACTCATTCATTTATTCAGTGATCGGAGTATGCATTACTCATTCATTTATTCAGTGATCAGAGTATGCATTACTCATTCATTTATTCAATGATCAGAGTATGCAGTACTCATTCATTTATTCAGTGATCAAAGTATGCATTACTCATTCATTTATTCAATGATCAGAGTATGCATTACTCATTCATTTATTCAGTGATCAGAGTATGCATTACTCATTCATTTATTCAGTGATCAAAGTATGCATTACTCATTCATTTATTCAATGACTGGAGTATGCATTACTCATTCATTTATTCAGTGATAGGATTTATGCATTACTCATTCATTTATTCAGTGATTGGAGTATGCATTACTCATTCATTTATTCAGTGATCAGAGTATGCAGTACTCATTCTTTCTCTAAACACAGCACAGAATACTCTCTTTCAAATGACTGAAAATAAAATATTTACATTTATACATCTAAATAATGATAAGGAAGTCATAATTCCATATCCAAAATAACTGCAAAGGCTACTTTTTTCTTAAATTCATTAAGAATTAAACAAATTTGCAAAAGATACTGACTTAAATATTTCAATAAACTAAAAATAAAGCATTCAGTATACTCATTGGATAACCAGGATGACACACTTCTTATTAGATCTCCTTCTATTCTAGCCCCAGGAGAAAAATCATTCTAGCAAGATGGAAAGCTTTCATCATGACATGAGGAGTACTATAGAATATGTCCAGTTTAGAAAGGAAATTAAAGACCACAGCTTAAGCTTATAAATTTCACAGCTTTAATGATCCTGGATAGCACATTTATGTGACTATGGTACTCAACAGACTTGAGTGACTTTTTTACTCAAAAAAATGGTACCTACCAATGTGTGTGTCTGTGTGTGTGTGTGTGTGTGTGTGTGTGTGTGTGTGTGTGTGTGTGTGTGTGTGTGTGTGTGTGTGTGTGTGTGTGTGTGTGTGTGTGTGTCTGTGTGTGTGTGTGTGTGTGTGTGTGTGTGTGCATGAATAAACAGTAACATTTAGGATATGTCATGCACTAATCAGATATAGCTACTTTACAAGCCATTCGTGCATAGTAATATCTATTCAGTGCAACACTCAGCAAGCTCTGTTACATTTATGAAATGGCACAATTTATAGATGGATGTATTTTTGTTATGCATTTTTTTCCTATGTAGGATATCTTTTTTAGGTATGAGTTAAACATATGTACACACCCCTTTTAACTAATCAAATTGTTTCATCTTCTAAGCCCATCATATATGTGTACCTGTGTGTGTGTGTGTGTGTGTGTGTGTGTGTGTGTGTGTGTGTGTGTGTGTGTGTGTGTGTGTGTGTGTGTGTGTGTGTGTGTGTGTGTGTGTGCGCACGTGCACACGCATTCGAGTGTATGTCCATGAGTATCCATATATCTGCTTATCCAAACTACCAAGCCTGATAAAGGAGGGTGACAAAACATTTAGCAGGGACAACATGTAGAGTTTTATTTTTCACCTCTCCATGTGCATCATAGGTTGCAAGCAGTGAAATGGCATGTTGATTTCTCTTCATTACTTCCTACATCTATCAACCCACAAGGTTCTATCCTAGGACCAAACCACAGGTGTTTAACTTATTTATCAGTGACCTAAACATAGTAGCCAAAGAGGCCACCATAGTGCAATACTCCGATGGCTTCACTCTAATATGTGCTGCTAGGAAACTGCCTGTGCTCCAAACATACACCCTGAAATCCTTCTCCTTCATAGAAGTGTGGCTCAACTACTCACAACTACTGAATCAAAAAAAAAAAAAACTATACTACAGCTTTTCACCCCAACTCTGTCTCCTACTAAAAACTACCTTTAGTATATTGTCATCCAACAAGACAAATATAGAACTGGTATCCCACACCAAAATAACTAGACCACTTGAAATTTGATCTCAACCTTCAGCAAGCCATAAAGAAGGCACATGAAAAGCTAGGCTGCCTCTATAGTGTAAAACACCATCTTACTGACATATCACTGCCTGTGTCTAAAACAACTAAACTGGCCAGAACTAAATAATTATCTATTGCTCACAATTAATTACAACCTTCAAACTATTGAACAACCCTGAAGTGTTCTAATCTCTTCACTCCATAATTCAACCTTACACTACAAAAAGACCTCTACACTCCACTGACAAATGATTACCCTCCATAACTAAACCTAACAACAATGTAGGTTACTCCCTGTATTCACACTGCATTGTTAATAGCTGGAATACCCTCTTACTTCACTTAAGAACAGTCTGAAACTTTAAAGACTTTAAATGCCAACTGAAACACCTGTCAGATAAATGGCTCTACATCTGCACTGCCCCTCATTAAACTAGTACTTATATATACATTTGTCCCATAACTCCCTGCTGCACAAAAGTTAATGCAGTATTATCACAATTATACCTTCTTGTATCATCTCATCTCCTTTATCTTTGTTGTGCCTCCTCCCCACCTTCCTTTTTTGACTGCTCTAACTCTTTATTTTATCTTCCTAAGTCTTCACAGTAATACAAAACCAGTATTTAAAAAAATATTCAGATACAACCCATGTAACTGCTGTTTTTAATTGAAACTGTTTGTAAGTGATGTAGGTGATGTAAAGGATATCTGAATAATGGAGCTGTTGCTCACACATGAAACTGATCATAAATGATGAAAGAATACAGATGATGTCCATGATGTCTGTTTAATGGAACTTTACTCCCTGGGCTTCTGTTGAAAAAAGGCACTGCTGATTCTCCCAGTAAACAAATGCCAATAAATAAATAACTCATCAAGCATTCATTTCTCTGTGCAAGTCATTAAGCACTCTTTAGCACTTTAACCCCTTCAAAAAATTACTATAACTCAATTTCATTTATACAAACATAGAAAAAAGGAAACATCACTCATTGCACTGAAAAATATAGATGCAGGCTTCACAAGACTAACGGTACCCACACAAATCAAATATAAGAAATGAAATTTAACAAAATTAGAATGAAAAAAGTTAAGCCAATAAAAAAGAATATAGCAAGTACAAGCAAACAGCTGCAAAATGGTATTATAAAGACAAACTTGAATCTTATAATCCAAACTAAATAATATTAAATTAATAAAAACCATAACTAAAGTATGAAGCTAGCATATATGAGAATAAATACGACCACACTATTAATAGCATAAACTTACACAGCACTACCAGAAAAACTAAAATATTCAAATTCATCTGAGAACTACAACTGAAACCCACCTATGAGACAACCCATTCCTAAAAAGCTAGTCAAGCTGTGTAAAGTCCTATTCAGGGAACAACTTACACAGTAAATATACACAACTGAAATGAATCCAAACAAAAATATGAGTAGGTAACAAGTGAGATATAATGAAATTTATTCCTTAAAACTATTTTACAAGACTCAAAATATTTCATTTATCATAGGATCATAGGAAGTTACTAGGCTATTGGCCGTAAGGCCCTTACAAGCCTAGCCAAGAATTTAGCCCATGTTCCGACAAGTCAGCACCCGATGCCCCTGTCCAGCAGGGACACAGGTGGAATCTCAGGACACACACTTGCGTGTGCACACGCAATCACACAAAAGTGTATGTTTGCACCCACACAACCACACATACTGTACAACCGTACCTATACACCATTCAGAGTCACCAGTCTGCCTACTGCACATTCTTGTGATTTGGGAGGAAATGGGATTAGCCAGGAAAAACAGCACATGAAACACAGGGAGGGCATGCAAATTCCACTCAGAAGGCAGTCATGAAACACAGGGAGGGCATGCAAATTCCACTCAGAAGGCAGTCATGAAACACAGGGAGGACATGCAAATTCCACTCAGAAGACAGTCATGAAACACAGGGAGGGCATGCAAATTCCACTCAGAAGGCAGTCATGAAACACAGGGAGGACATGCAAATTCCACTCAGAAGGCAGTCATGAAACACAGGGAGGGCATGCAAATTCCACTCAGAAGGCAGTCATGAAACACAGGGAGGGCATGCAAATTCCACTCAGAAGGCAGTCATGAAACACAGGGAGGGCATGCAAATTCCACTCAGAAGGCAGTCATGAAACACAGGGAGGGCATGCAAATTCCACTCAGAAGGCAGTCATGAAACACAGGGAGGGCATGCAAATTCCACTCAGAAGGCAGTCATGAAACACAGGGAGGGCATGCAAATTCCACTCAGAAGGCAGTCATGAAACACAGGGAGGGCATGCAAATTCCACTCAGAAGGCAGTCATGAAACACAGGGAGGGCATGCAAATTCCACTCAGAAGGCAGTCAAGCTGAGAAGAGAAGTGAGGAGCCTCTTGCTTTGAGGAGATACTGCTAATCATTATTCCAGTATGGCTTCCTTGCACCACAGATTAGTTTCCCTTAAAAAATGCTCCTATCACTAATGATACTACTATCAATTTTCACAGTTCTGCAGCTGCCATTAAAAAATCCAGCCTCCAAGTAAACCACTGTGAATCTAATCTTATTTATCACCTTAGCTCACTCCAGAAGTCAGAAAAACATTGTTTTAGCATGGTCATTTATGGAAAAAGTATTGACTGCTAACATCTAGCACATCCTTA